>NW_023503311.1:0-123079 GCF_014529535.1 Bradysia coprophila | reverse complement strand
TTGTCGGCTGGATTTTAAATTTGTGAGTGTCGTTGAGTTAAAGGAAACGTCACGTCTTGATTTCAACTCTTTAATCAAACACTTCAAATTTCTGTAACAAATTTTCATAAATCGTTAAACTATGTTAACAAAGCTTTTCATTAATTGTCTTACGTTTAGCATTCCTTTGCCGATAAATAACAATTCAGATCAATGCGCGTGCGTGTGTGTGTATGAGCGATGTAACTATAACTAAACATAACCTCAATTAATTCCTGATCAATTTCAATAATTTTTACAAATTCCTTACAGTTCACGATTCGACAGCTTACAACACAGGCTGTTGATTCGTGTAATTATAATGTTCCGCGAACGTTTCGCCTGTAAATCAATCAAACTGCAAATGAAAACCTGCACACTTGGTGCTTCACGAAAAAATCAATTTTTACCTCCTTGGCAAACTCCGCTAGCAACAATCGTTATCTCACAACACAACACACTACGTACTTCGATTAAAAGAAATAATTGATCGATTTGAACGGATCGATTTTACGATTAAATTAAATTTACTTCGAGCTTTGAATCACTTGGCCGTTTTCTAATGAAATCAAAAGAACAAATGTTTTTCCGGTACCACGACTGTCACTAATTTACAGCAGAATCAGGCAATCCTGTTGCTGAATGAAATGGATGTAGATCAGTGTTGCCGGTCATGTGTTGCTGCCCAACATTCCCCTCTCCGTGAATCGACACCATTGAGTCCTGATTGACATCTTCCATGGGCGGTTTCACATCCAAAACGGCTAGCTTCCCAACAGATCGTCGTCGAATTCCTTTAGCTGTTCGCACCATAACTTGCCGCACAATTCCTCTTTTGTCAGGCATAAGTTTCTCGACGATTCCCTTTGGCCATGTATTACGCTCGTTCCGTTCGTCGACTACTATCACGACGTCACCGACTTTGATCGGCTCCATTTGCTTGAACCATTTTGTTCTTTTGGTGAGTGTTGGCATGTACTCCAAGACGAATCGCCGCCAAAAATTATTCGCAAGAATTTGTACGGCTTTGTAGGTGTTTCTTGCTAAGTCTTTGTCGGGGAACTCTCCCAACGGTTTTCTTCCATTCGAAGATCCAAGCAAGATATGGTTCGGGGTTAATGCTTCTTCATCAGCCGATTCCAATGCCACGTAAGTCAGCGGTCTTGAATTGACGATATTCTCAGCCGACACGATTAGATTTTTTAACATTTCGTCGTTAGGACATCTGGTTAGCATTGTTTGTTTAAGGCATGATTTGACTGTGCGAATGAGACGTTCCCATACTCCACCCATGTGTGGAGTAGCCGGTGGATTGAATCTGAATTCCATCTCAGAACTAGTGAATCTTTCTGCCAAGTCCCTTTGGTTTATTTTACTGAATTCGTCACGTAGCTCCTTTTCCGAACCGTGAAACGACGTACCATTGTCGCAGAAGACTCTCTTCGGCTGGCCTTTCCTCGAAATGAAGTTGTCGATGGCCATAACGCAGGAATTCGTTTCAAGTGAATGAGTGATCTCCATCCAAATGGCTCGTGTCGTTAAGCAAGTGAACAATAGAACCCATCTTTTTTCCATGATCACTGGACGGTTTCGCGTTTTTCTTCCGTTTCTAACTCTTATCGGGCCAAAAAAGTCTATTCCGACGAAAGTAAATGGTAAAGTATACGCCGCTAATCGCCCAGGAGGAAGCTCGGCCATCTCGGGAATCTTCGGTTCTGCCGATAAATTTTTGCATTTTTGGCATGATGTTCTAATGCTTTTCAGGACCACACGAAGAGCCGGTATAATGAATTTCTGTTGGATTTCATTGAGGACAGTAGAATGGTTGATGTGCTTGTAACGTCGATGATAATAATCCACAATGAGACGAGTAATCCGATGACGTCTTGGAAGGATGATTGGACGTTTCGTGTCGTGCGATAAAACGGTGGCTGCATCGCTTCTTCCACGCATTCGAATAACACCGTCTTCGTCGATGTATGGTGAATAAGTGCGTAGAATACTAGACTTTTCGAAGTCTTTTTGCTCTTTTAGCGGTTCTATTTTGATTGTGCTTCATTACACTATCTCGTCTTAGAAAACAATCTGACTGTGCACGGACGATACAAGTGATTTTCGGGCATCGAGGATTTCCTGTTGTACCAGCGGCCCGAATTGACGTTCTTGTTGTGAATGGCGAACATTGAAAATGAATCTGAGAGCATATGCTTGAGCTCTAACAAGCCGATTCCATTGAGAGAACCTTTCAATGTCGATGATTTGCGGTCGAATGATTTCACGACAAGCCATTGAAAAGCTTGGTCTCACTTCGTTTTCGGTAAAATATTCGATATCGCCTTGGTCTTTGAACCAATCTTCTTCTTTGTCGTACAGGAACTCTGGAGCCTTGTACCAACGAGATGACGAATCCAATTTGCGATCTCTTTTGATTTTAGTTGCCTCATCAGCGACATTATGTTCGGACGGAATCCATCGCATTCGTTTTGATCTGATGACTCCAGAATTTCACATATTCGAAATGCACGAACTGCTTGTACTTTCTAGCTTCGGAGTTAACCCACCCATTAGTTTTTGAGAGTCGGTCCAGAAAACTTGCTTATCGAACTTCAACGTTTGACTGGACTTGATACTGCTTGCCAAGCGAGTTTCCTAGCACCGCACCTTGTAGCTCCAATCGAGGTGTTGAAGTTGGTTTATTTGGTGCCACCTTGGTTTTAGCACCGGACTAAACAACAATCGATACCATCGTCGTCTTCGATTCGAAGATATATTGCTGTGGCATAGGCTTCTTCGATTGCATCAACGAAGATGTGTAGCTGGATTGAATTTGGCGCATTTGGAGATAACTTTGGCGAGTATAGTCTGGGGAATTTGGATATTTTCAACGCTCGGTAATGTTTTGATCCATGCCAACCATTTATTGAAAATCGACGGAGTTACTTCTTCGTCCAATCCACGTTGCTTCGCCATATGTGTTGTATTAGGATTTTGATGTGAATCAAATAATTAGCCAACAATCCAAGCGGATCGAACACGGACATCAAGGTGCGTAAAACTTCTCGTTTGGTTGGGCACTGTTTTCCCAAACAGAATATTCTCGTTGATTCTTGTGAATTTCAATGAGAACGTAAAGCAATCGGTTTCCATGTTCCAAAACATGCCAAGAACGCGTTCGGTACCAAGTTCGACGCTGATGTTCATATTTCTGTTCCCGATTCGGTATTCTCTCCGATTCTTCGTAGAAGTTCCTTCGAATTAGAGATGAAATTGCGAATTTCGAAGCCACCTTCTTGATGAATGAATTTGACCTCTTTTATTCGTTTTTCGGCAGCATCAACAGTGTGTTCGCTGTCGAGCATGTCATCCACGTAGTGATTGTTGATGATAGTGTTGACTGCTTCCGGGAATTCTTTTGATAAATTCGAGTGCGTTTTTGTTCTTTATGAATTGGGCTTGACTTGGTGAACATGTTAAGCCGAACGATACAACCAGCATTACATATACGTCAGGTTTCCTTGATGAATCACCATCTCTCCATAAGAATCGTTGAGCATTCTGATCAGCTTTAATTACTTTGATCTGGTGATACATTTCCTTTATATCACCAATCATGGCTATAAGTCGTTCCCGAAATCTGCGAAGTATATCGGGCAACGGTATGAGTTGATCTGGTCCAGTTAGTAGCACGGAGTTCAAAGAAATTTTCATCACTTTGGCTGCGCCATCCCAAACAATTCGAACTTTCTCCGGTTTCTTAGGGTTGAATGCTGGGAATGTTGGTAAGTACCAAGTTGGTGAATCGCTTTTTCGTTTCAAGTTCTTCTGGTGTCAATTTCCTGATGTATCCTTTGTCCACAAACTGCCGGAACTGATTTCGTAGATTGTCCGCGAGTTGTGGATTTTTCGACATTTTAGACTCTAGACATTGCAGTCTTTTTAACGCCATTGGGTAACTGTCGGGAAGTTCAATTCGATCATATTTCCACAGCAGTCCGGTTTCATATCGACCATCTTTTTTCGATGTGGTTGCTTCCATGATCTGCTTCGCTCTTTGTATTTCGTTCGATTCCAGCACAGCGTTCGGGATTTTCACATCCAAGTTTTCGTTTAAGAAATATTCTTTTACCAACTGATGCAATTTGATGTCATGAGACTGGCATTCACACATGTTCATGCTATACTTGCGTTCCAGTTGGTTGTTTTGGTCGTAGCTCGGGCCTTGAACTACCCAACCTAATCGAGTTTTGCACGCCAATGGTTCCTTTACATTTCCTTCGATCGTTTTTAGCGAAACAGTTAAACGGGAATACTGCAGGCCAATTAACATCCTCGGTTTTACCGACTCGTATGTAGTTATTGGAAGGCCACGAAGATGTTTATACTGATCAAGCCACTGTTGTGAAATCGACTGTGTCGGCAAATGTAGTTCCTTAACTGTTCGCACATTATCCAATTCATACTGTTCGGATCCATTAAAACGTCCAGAGATTCGCACCGAAACTGTTTTTGATTCCACTGAATGGGTGTACCCGAATGCCCAATCTACACAAATTGGAGCTGACGTGCCCTTTAAATTCAATTCATTGGATAGACTAGCTTCCATTGTAGTCATATTTGATCCATCGTCCAGATATGCGAACATATGAATAAATGTTTGTTTGCCGAACACGGTAATTGGAACTATACGAAATATATCGATACGGTCGTTCGGTCTGGATACGGTGTTGTTTGTGTGACTTGCATTTGTGCTGAATTTATCTGGTGAGGTTTTTTCACCATTTCCTTGATTACTATTGACGTTTGGTGTCTCAGACGGTTTCTCCGGATTGTGCAGCAATGTATGGTGTTTAGCTTTACATCCCTCGACCTTGCATACCAAATTAGACCGACATCGAAAGAAGTGATGACCACCCAGGCATCGAGTACACAATTTGTTCTCTTTGATTACGAGCGACTTATCGCTACGATTCATCTCCTTGAATTTGTTGCAAGTAGAGAGCTTCGAGCAGGAACTATTGTTACAAGCAGGACACGTTTTGAACTTTGTGGCTGACTGGTAATTCCATTTCTCTGATGTGTTCTCGACTTGTGTGTTGACGTATGTATTTGGCTTCGTTGAACTTGGATTTGGTTTAGCTGAACTTTGCTGATCTTTTTGTTGTTCTTTTTTCTTCGAACTGGTTTTGATGCTTCTTCGTACTACAAGACTAGCCGCTTCGGCGATCTGGCTCAGCCAGTCTCCAAGAACCCCAAGGTCAGTATAACCTACAGCTTGCTTGTGATAAGCCCACCTCAATTGCATTTGAGCTGGAAGCTTGTCAGTGATTGCATTGATCAAAGTTGGATTTCGTAAATGTTCCATAACGCCAGTATTGCGAATCGAATGACTTAGGTTCTTCACTTTGATCGCAAATTTCAGGATTGATGCCAAATCATCATCTTTCGGTGCCTGTTCCTTATGAATATCGGTAATCATTTTGTCGATAATTATTTCAGGCCGACCAAACAATAAGAACAGTGTACGAATAATCTCAGGTACCGCATCAGCGTGTACTAACAGGCTGCGAACAGCTTCCTCAGCATCTCCTTTTAAAGCTTTCTGTAAACGACCGAGGTTTTCACTATTGTTGTAACCACATACAGTAGTGGAATTTTGATAGACACTGAAGAACTTAGTCCAGTCCTCTGCATCACCATAAAATATCGGTAAGTCTCTCGGTACGACTTGACGAGAAGCGATTTGTTCTGCAGTTAATTGTCTGACGCCACCGGGATTTTGAATCATTTGTGAATTTGGCGCTGCAGCTGCTGTGTAGTAGTGTGGAGCGTAAGGGAGATGCATCGCGCCAGGGTAAGTAAATCTTTGGTTGGATTGATAGCCAGCGTCTGGTACTGGTGAATTATTCATAGAAGCAGCCTGAGCAATTCCAGGTTGTTGCGTTGTACTCGCTGACGTAACCAAATGTTGATTATAGTAGACTGGCTGGTACACTGGATGAGTTACATGCGGATTCGATGTATATGGCTGATAGACAACTGGTAGTGGTTGATTTGACAACGGATGTATGTATCCCGTGCCAGTTTGAAAATTGCTGGACATTATGGGCTGGTGGGTCAACGTATTCGATGTATTCATTTGCTTTGTAGCTGCATTTGAAACATTCGATGCCACATCTGTGGTGTTAATGACCGTTTGGTTGTTAGTTGGCGCTGACATTACGCCTGTTGAATGAGAGTTCGACGCAAACGACTGTTGTTGATTGGTCAACTGAACACTATTCGATGCTACTGGTTGAGCTTGACTAATAAAATTTGCTGTACAAGTCGGTGGCTGATTCGTAACCACTGTTTGATTTTGCACTGGACTGTTCGGAGGTTGATTGGCACTTGAAGGCACGGACTGGTTCTTACTCGAATTTGGTTGAGTGTTGACTTGAAACGTTGACTTGGGCGAATCGTTCTGCGTTACTTTCGGTATCGTAACGGTGTTCTGCTGTGTAGATTGAACGTTGATGTTCGGATGTGTTCTTTGAGTGTTCAAATTTGTGGGACTGTTGCCACTAGTGCCGATTGCCGAATCGCTTCCAATATCCTCGATGGTTGGTACTGGATCGTCCATAGGATTAGCAATTTGATCTTTCGTTTCCTTAACGATATTCGTACTGTTCATGTCAGGTAAATGTTTTGACTGCCCAATCGCAGGATAAGGATCATCCCGGTTTTCGTTAGCATTAATGCCCATAAACGGAACGTTTTGTCTCCAGCCCTGGATGTTTTCGTTCTGATCTTCACCTAACAAGTCGTCGAACCCATCGTAACTTAAGGAATCGTCCGAATCCTGTTCCAAAATGGAATACTTCTTGTCCAGAAACTGCTTGTTCTTCAGTTCACGCCGTTTCCGATCTTCTGCACGTCTTTCCATCTCCTCTCGTTCCAACTCTTGATCCAATTTTCGCTCTTCTTCTAGGCGTTGCAGCGCACCGTGGCCATTTTCGTCATTGATCCGGTTTAATTTATGTTTCTCTCATAGTTGAAAACCTATTTTCATAAATTTGGTGTCGTTTGAAAGGTAAATGTTCACGGTTGACGATTTTCAAGTTTATTTGATTCTGATTTTCCGATGGGGTGGAAATTAGGGGATGTTTTGAGAATAATTAGTTAATTAATGTTTAGGCCATGAAAACTAACGGATTGGCCGCAAAATATAAAATTATTTATTATTAATTTCGATTGTGACTGTAGCGACTGGTATTTTATCCATCTTGTCCGTCTTTTACTCAATTTTTTCAACCACCCTCCTCCCACCACCCTATTTTCAGCAAGTTTTAGTATAATTTTGAGTGTGAAATATAAGACAGGAAAAAATTCTAAAATCCACTTCAAAACTATAGGCAAAATATCTCTTCAAGCTGATTTTTCATTTTTAATTTATAAAAAACCACCTTCCACCCATCTCCAACCACCCTATTTTCAAAAAAAAAAATTATAATTTTGAGTATGGAATATTCGACAGAAAGAAAAATCTAAAATCCCATTAGCAACCACAGACAAATTTTTTCCTCAATCTGATTTTCTATTTTTAATTTTAAAAAAACCCTACACACACCACCCACTTCCCACCACCCAATTTTCAGCAATTTTTTTTAAATAATTTTGAGTATGAAATATTCGACGGGAAAAAATTCTAAAATCCAATCAGCAACTACAGACAAAATTTTTTCCTGAATCTGATTTTTCATTTTTAGTTTAAAAAAAACACCTACCACACACCACCCACCACCACCACCCAATTTTCAGAAATGTTTTGTGCAAAATTTTACTGAATCTGTTTCCATTTTTAATAAAATAAAAATAAATCCAGTACTCAACAATTTTCAGTATATTTTGAGTATGACATATTGGGCAAGATTTTTTTTCTAAAATCCCATTAGCAGCTACAGACAAAATGTTTCCTCAATCTGATTTTCAATTTCAATTCTTCTTCTTCTTCTTTTTCAGCCTGTTTCTATCCACTGCTGGATGTAGGCCTCTCCAACTTCTTTCCATTTCGTACGATCCATTGCCATTTGCTGCCAGTTTGTACCTGCAATATTCTTAATTCCGTTTGTCCATCTCTCTGGTGGTCTACCTATAGCTCGTCTTTTATATGGTCGCCAGTTCATGATCTTTTTGGTCCAACGTTCGTCTGTCCTTCTTGCAATATGTCCCGCCCAGCTCCATTTCAGAGATGCTATTCTTTCCATGACATCAACGACCCTGGTTTGTTGTCGAATCCATTGATTCGTCATTCTGTCTCTGAGTGTTATTCCAAGCATACTCCGTTCCATGGCTCTTTGTGTCACTCTCAATTTATCTTCGGATGCTTTTGTTAAAGTTAACGTTTCCGCTCCATAAGTGAGCACTGGAAGGACACAAGTGTCGAAAACTTTGCGTTTCAGACTATTATTCATTTTGCTTTTGAAAATTAGTCTGAGTTTTCCGAACGCTGCCCATGCAAGACCAATCCTACGTCTTATTTCTGCAGTTTGGTTGTCCAGACCTAACTTCAGTTTATGTCCTAGATATACATAGCTGTCGACTCGTTCAATGACAGTGTCACCAATTTTGATTTCTCTATCGTCCCCGATGTTGGTCATGACTTTTGTTTTCGATAAGTTCATCTTGAGGCCAACTTTGCTCGCCTCTTCACTTAACTGTTGTAGCATAAGCTGAGCCTGACCTAGATTCGCTGCTATCGGTACAATGTCATCAGCGAAGCGGAGATTGCTCAGGTACTCTCCATTTATCTTTAATCCCATTTTACTCCAGTTTAACTTCCTAAAAATACTCTGCAGAATCGCCGTGAATAATTTCGGTGAAATGGTGTCACCCTGCCTTACACCTCGGCCAATTCTGAATTTCTCCGTGCTCTTATGAAGTTTTATACATGAAGTAGCATTTTTGTACACATATCGAATTGTGTTGGAGTACCTTGAGTCTACTCTACATTCGTCTAATGCGTCCAATATCGACCATGTTTCCACTGAATCGAAAGCTTTTTCGAAGTCTATGAATAGCAAGACTATGTCGATGTTGTATTCACGACACTTCTCAATAAGCGTTCTCATCACCTGCAAATGGTCGTTTGTGCTGAAACCAGATCTGAAAGCAGCTTGTTCAACAGGTTGGTAGAAGTCGAACTTGTTAGTGTTCCTCTTCGTAATGATTTTCATAAACAACTTGTAGAGTGTTGACAATAGGCTTATGGGTCGGTAATTTTCCAGCTTTGTTATGTCTCCTTTTTTATGCAGCAATGTAATTACCGCATTTTCCCAGGCTTCTGGTACTTCTTCCCATTGGAGACATTGATTAAACAAAGCCGTGATTGCCTTTAATAATGAGTCTCCACCTAGTTTAATGGCTTCCACTGGAACACCATCTTCTCCGGGAGACTTTTTGTTTTTCATCTCGGCTACTGCAGCTTTGACTTCATCAACAGTTATGTCGGGCATATCCTCCGATCCCACGTTTCTTATTATTGGTCTATCTTCGGTTTCTTCCGTTGGGCTCTGTCTTGCTGAAGAAAACAAATTCTCATAAAATTTCAATTGCTTTCGGCAAAATATTTCTAAAATATTCTTAGAAATTGATGACAAATGTTCTCTTACTGTTGTCGTTCCTTCCAATAAAAATCAACTCTTCACTTCAACAACACTTTTACCACATTTAACATTGATTTTACTATAAAAGAGACCGCTCACACAGCTCAGCGCTTATTTCTGTCGTAGATGGACAACAACGACAACACATTCAAAAAAATTCATAAAATACAAATCTATAAAACAGTTTAAAATATTTTAATTTTTAACAATTTTTAACAATTGAAGTATGTAAGCATCCAAATATTAACAATTCAGATATGGAAGCTTTTTGCGTGTAAATAACAATTCAACAGTTTTAGAATAAGAAAAAGGAATAAATGTAGGATGGAAATTTACGTTAAAGAAAATAAAATGGTAAAAAGAAATAAAAAATTAAAAATCTCAAATAAAATATTAAATTCAGTCCTCAACAGAATCACCCTTATTGTTAAAATCATCGCTCAATAGCATTTCTGTGACTAGACTTGGCAACTCTAAATTCTTTTTAATCACAATCGGACGCATGTTAGATATAAGTGGATCAGAGCTTATAAGCAAAAAATTCAAAATATCTTGATTTGTTACAATGCGATTGAACTTGCGAGTATGATGTTCCCGATACTTACGAAAATCCTTATTACGAGCTTCAGCAGCCTCTTCCGTTAATTGACCAATTGGCAGTATGTTGTGCTTTATTGTCTCTGATCCATGCATGAGTACTCGATGAACTGACCACGGCATTTTATACCATGTGTACTTCGTCACGATCATCTTGTATGTTTCCAGTGCGAAACTGCCAAATTTTTCGGCATCAATATCCCGGCCACATGCCAGTGTTTGTAATATTATTCCAAGTCTGAAATTACAAACAAAACTTAATTCATGGGCTGCAATCGACAAAAATGGAAATACCTTTCAATAACTTGCTTGCTGACCCGGGTTATAGATGCTGTTGTTTCCGGATCCTCGAAGAACATCCGAGCTGTATTGCCGTCATTGGTTGTGCCGCTTCCTGGTTTCACTATATCAATGAGCATTCCCTTTTGGTCATGAAATTCGTCTTGGATTCGTTTCTTGCTGTCCTTTTTCAATTGTGCATTTCCATCTTTAACAGATGCAGTCCACTTCTCGAACGGCATGTTATACCCCAAATGCAATATGAATTCCATGAACCGTATTTTGGCATGTAAAGGTGACAGGCCGTATTCATATGCAGATTCGTCAACTGGTTTTTGTGATACTGAATCCAAGTCATTCATTTCGTTAGGTACAGCTTTGCAAATGACGCAAGTGGTGGATGAGGCGGTATTGGTCAAATATGAGCATGTTTTGCCGTCTAACATTGTTAGAAACAACTTATGATCGACGACATAAGTTTTTCCTTCAATCGAAATTTGGCTGGGTTCAAGATTCTTTATTTGCTCTTTAATGTTATTAACTTCTTCGAGAGTTCGCTCCTTGCATTCACCGGCAAATACAAACTTAATTGGACGGCAATATCGAGGTGAACCAGTACGTGCATTTTGCCAATGAACAGATTTCAGTGCTCTGTCGGTTATTCTGACGGGTACAAGTGAACACATAAAAACCTTGGAATCATCATCATCGTCCGAATTGTCTCCTTCATCTTTGAAAACTTGTTTGTAGCGACTTTGTCCTGATGCCCCATCACATCCATATTTAGATAACAGTGTCAGATTCATTGGCAGTTTTGAAAGTTCTTCAATACTTAACGACTGTATTAACCGCTTTGTTGTATGATCGAGAAGAGCTTGCAATTTTATCGATGCACTTCTCTCGTCAACATGAATTGAAGAAGAGTCGGGGTAGCACAACTTTTTTTCTTCAAGCACTTTATAATATGGTGGAAATATGTCAGCATTACGGGCTTTTGATAATTTTCTAAGGTTTACGTATTGATGTTTCCCAAGATTCAATTCGACTAACACCGACACTGCTTCCGTTCCAGTCAATTGTACCACATCCTCTCGGGCAGCTTTATTGCAGAGTTCCTTTACTTCTGGAACTGTAGAATGAATGATTTGCTGCACAATTCTTCCAACCGGTTTTTTCACGTGCCGAATAGCTGCTTTTTCGATTTGATCTTTTGACACAGACTCACACATTTCCTGAACTTTGCGCCTTTTCGTCCGAGCTGTGCAGTCATCATAATTCTTTGTCGGTCGTCCAACTTTTCTTTTGAGATTGTCTTTAGGTTTGAACTCGACTTCGATTTTTCCCCGCATCCATGGATCTCTCAAAAAGCTTTCAATTGAACTGCCACTTTTAACAATTTTTTTATTAAAATTATCATGAAACTGACGAATTTTGTCTGACACAATTGCGAGCTCATCATTGTTAAATTTAAATTTTGTTTTCACGTGTGAGTATAATGTCTCAATTTTGTTCGAATGCAAATTAAGGACAATGCCTAATTCTCGGTACGGTATTATGACACGCGTATCCATTTTAACCAAATATTTGAATAATACTAAGCATGAGACGTAAGTGGTATCCATTTTACTGTTATGTTAGCAATAATGATCAAATGATCATCTAGATCCACAAACATCAACAGGTTTATTCATCAATTGTAGACATAGATTTTGATATTTATAATAACAGAATCCAAGAGGAAATTCGTACAAAAAATATTTTTATTATTTATGTGATTATGACGAGGATTATGACGAGAACATTGTTTGGACCTGTGTTTTTCTAATCAAAATTCAGAATATTTTCGTTGAGTATAATTCGACATCTAGAAATCATCTAATTTTTTTTTAACTTCAACTGAACTGTGATAATAGTTATTTATGACATTAGGCTCTAGATGTGTAATTATGACATGAGGTCGGAGGTACTACATGTCGTAATAGACATTGTGAGCCTAATAACATCCATACAACGATTTATGCAACTGAGGCATCTTGATGAATCTTGATGAGGAGTTGCAAAACATTCTCTTACAGTCGGATTCAAAATTTCATTTCATTTGGCCATTTCAAATAATTCATTCGACCATTCAAAATTATTAGGTGCAACGATTTTTTTAAATCCGTCTGTAATAAAATGAATCTTAAAAAAATCTTGGTTCTTCTCAGACTGATCCACTTTTGATTTAACTAAGAGTTTCATTGCAATGAATGTTGCTGATGGACGTTTTCGATCATAGGAGTGACTTTCCAGAGGACTAGACTTTATTTGATGTAATGTTATGTCCACTGGCATGCAGCAAGGTGCACCTGCAAGCGGCTAGGTACACCCACATGCAGCTATGTCACCGACTCGCGGCATGGTGCACCGACATGCAGCTGCAGCAAGGCGTAACGAGATGTAGCAAGGCGCAACGAGATGCAGCAAGGCGTATCGAGATGCAACAAGGCGCACTGAACTGCATCCACAATCCAGATGTACCGATTTGTGTTATATGTATTTTACAAAATTTCCTGAGGTTTTTTAGTGGTTAATAGTTAAAAATCTAAAAATATATGAAAATCAGAAAATATATGGAAAATTCAATACTTTCGCGATAGTTGTAGATCACTAAAAAACGTCGGAAAATTTTGCAAGAAATATTTTTCTTATCGTATTATAGCCAAAATATTTTGTGTTACTTTGACGATCTAGATTTTTTTTAAATCATACGAGAATACATGATAAATGCCATGAAGTAAAAGATACAACCTTCTTTCCGATTTTTGCCTGTGATTTGAAGCTTTTTGCTGCGTGGTTTTTTTATTGAGGTGAACAATAACATTAGGAGAATAACGTTATGCCATCAATCTTTAAGAATATTTTATAGATGTGCTGTCCACCTTAATTTTATCTTAAAATTAAAAAACTGGGTGGTGTTTGGTAGGCGTTTTTTTTTGATTGAAAATGAAAAATCAGATTCAGGAAACATTTTGTCTGTAGTTTATGAGATTGTAGATTTTTTTCCTGTCGCATATTCCATACTCAAAATTATACAAAAAAAATGCTGAGAATCGGGTGGTGGAAAGTGGGTGGTGTGTGGTAGGTGTTTTTTCTATTAAAAATGGCAACAGATTCAGTAAAAATTTTGCCTACATTTGCAGATTGGACTTTACAATTTTTTCCTGTCGATTATTCCATACTCAAAATTATACACAAAAAATTTCTGAAAATTGGGTGGTGGTGGTGGGTGGTGTGTGATATGTGTTTTTTTTTAACTAAAAATGGAAAATCAGATTCAGGAAAAAATTTTGTCTGTAGTTGCTGATTGGATTTTAGAATTTTTCCTGTCGAATATTTCATACTCAAAATTATTTAAAAAAAATTGCTGAAAATTGGGTGGTGGGAAGTGGGTGGTGTGTGTAGGGTTTTTTTAAAATTAAAAATAGAAAATCAGATTGAGGAAAAAATTTGTCTGTGGTTGCTAATGGGATTTTAGATTTTTCTTTCTGTCGAATATTCCATACTCAAAATTATAATTTTTTTTTTTTGAAAATAGGGTGGTGGGAGATGGGTGGAAGGTGATTTTTTATAAATTAAAAATGAAAAATCAGCTTGAAGAGATATTTTGCCTATAGTTTTGAAGTGGATTTTAGAATTTTTCCTGTCTTATATTTCACACTCAAAATTATACTAAAACTTGCTGAAAATAGGGTGGTGGGAGGAGGGTGGTTGAAAAAATTGAGTAAAAGACGGACAAGATGGATAAAATACCAGTCGCTACAGTCACAATCGAAATTAATAATAAATAATTTTATATTTTGCGGCCAATCCGTTAGTTTTCATGGCCTAAACATTAATTAACTAATTATTCTCAAAACATCCCCTAATTTCCACCCCATCGGAAAATCAGAATCAAATAAACTTGAAAATCATCAACCGTGAACATTTACCTTTCAAACGACACCAAATTTATGAAAATAGGTTTTCAACTATGAGAGAAACATAAATTAAACCGGATCAATGACGAAAATGGCCACGGTGAGCGCTAGATCTTTTCTGCGAGCTGATGATGTAGACGACTTCGATCTATAAGAACGGGCACGATTTGGATCGACGTTGATTTTTGGAGGCGTTAGAGGAGTTTCGATGTTTTGTATTTGCTCGTTAGCCACTGTCTGACTCGGTTGTGGCAAGGTAGGATTAACTACGTCCGTTGCTGGAATTTGTGCATATGTCACGTTCGGAGGATTTGCAGTTGATTCTGTGTTGCTTGGGGCAGCAACTTCCGTTTCACTAGTCAAGGCGATGAGTGGCTCTTGCTTATTTTGTTGGCACTTCCCACAAAACCACTCATGATTGGCAATATCACTGGTTACGTTGACACAAGCAAAGTGTGACCATAAGGTACACGAGTCACAGCAAACTTTGTCGCCTTTATCGGTGATATTGCACACGTCACACTGATACATTGACTCATCAGCTGCGACGGATGTTGTGTTTGCTGTCTGACTTGTTGTTGGTGGACTTCTTGATGTTTTGCCAGAGCGACCAGCAAAAGGAGGAATCGTAAATGTAGATCTGGTTGCTTTTGGTATTGCTCCTTTACGCTTATCCATTGCGACCAAATGACTTCGAAAAGTTGATTATCCAAGTGTCAATCCAAGTTGATCCAAAATAAACAAATTTGAAGAATGTTGCGAACGGGCAAAGGAATGTTGGTGCTAAATGCAACTTCTTGTCGGCTGGATTTTAAATTTGTGAGTGTCGTTGAGTTAAAGGAAACGTCACGTCTTGATTTCAACTCTTTAATCAAACACTTCAAATTTCTGTAACAAATTTTCATAAATCGTTAAACTATGTCAACAAAGCTTTTCATTAATTGTCTTACGTTTAGCATTCCTTTGCCGATAAATAACAATTCAGATCAATGCGCGTGCGTGTGTGTGTATGAGCGATGTAACTATAACTAAACATAACCTCAATTAATTCCTGATCAATTTCAATAATTTTTACAAATTCCTTACAGTTCACGATTCGACAGCTTACAACACAGGCTGTTGATTCGTGTAATTATAATGTTCCGCGAACGTTTCGCCTGTAAATCAATCAAACTGCAAATGAAAACCTGCACACTTGGTGCTTCACGAAAAAATCAATTTTTACCTCCTTGGCAAACTCCGCTAGCAACAATCGTTATCTCACAACACAACACACTACGTACTTCGATTAAAAGAAATAATTGATCGATTTGAACGGATCGATTTTACGATTAAATTAAATTTACTTAGAGCTTTGAATCACTTGGCCGTTTTCTAATGAAATCAAAAGAACAAATGTTTTTCCGGTACCACGACTGTCACTAATTTACAGCAGAATCAGGCAATCCTGTTGCTGAATGAAATGGATGTAGATCAGTGTTGCCGGTCATGTGTTGCTGCCCAACACTCTCGATTTCGTTTCGCTGTTGCAATTGATTAAGCTCTTGTTGCACATTAGTGTGATGATTCCTAATCTCAGTATTATTTCCTTGCCGCCCAGCGTGGCTATTACCCGTTGAAGCGGCGACTGTAGGATTCTTTGATGACTCCAAATGCAGTAAAGTGTGGTGATACTTTCCGCATTTCTGACAACCTGGCCTTAACGAACATTTTCCAAGGTGACCTTTCAAGCAGTTTTTGCACAACTTATTTCCGTTGACCCAGCTCCATCGCTGGTCTAAATTTGATTTCTGGAAATTCTCACAATCTGATGCTTGGTGGGCTTCGCCACAATTGAAAGGACAATTTCTCTGTTTAGGTTGAGAAGAGTTATGGAAATTTTAATGAACTCTTGGCGGGAACGGCTCTTCGGGATTGAAACTGTGCTCGTTTCCTGAGCTCTTTTTGAATTTTTTATACCTCGGCTGATAGTTATCCGTTGATTCGATCGAAAAATTAAAAACCTGCTGGCAACCCAGCGCGTGAAATCTCGTATCTAAAAATTCGAGAAATTCCTTCATAGAAGGTCTAACTTTCGGCTTTAACGTCTGCTCCCATAATCGCCTCGTAGCTCTATCTAATTTTTGAACCAATAGCAGCAGTAAAATGGGATCCCACGTTGATACATCGATTTTCAACCAATTTAATAGCATCACTTGACTCTGACATCAGCTTCGGTTGCGATAACAAATCCATTATGTGTGTATCCACCAATATCACCTCATTATGGTAACGGCTCGTTATCACCTTGTAGGCTTCTGGATATGCCTCCTCCGTGATGTCGAATTGCGATAAAATATCTTCAGCTTCTCCTCCTAGACACGTCTTCAAATAGTGCATTTTCTCGAGACCGCTGAACTTCTCATTCTTGTGGACCATCGAATCAAACATGTTTCTGAATGAAATCCACTTCTTGTAATCTCCAAAGAATTTCGGGACGTCTATTGGTTTCAGTTTCAATTTCGTATCTCCTTCGCTGGACCGTACAGTTACATTTTCAGGGAATGTTATAGGACCCAATTGAGGACCAGGACCTTCAAATTTTTCCAATTTAGATTGAATCTTGACGGTCACCTTGTCGTACGCCGTAAATGCTTTCTCGAACTCTCTCTGTGTGAAATACTTCGACACCATCTCTTCTTCCTCAATTTCCCTCACGGAAAATTCGGCAAATTCGACATTTGTTGTGTGCTGCATATATTTGCTGCAGACTGAATAATGTTCCCGTGTGTTGTATTACAATAAACATGTAATATGAATATTTTCAAAATATAGTTCCGGCAACAATATTATTCAGCTCGTAGGAATATTGTGAGGTTCCCAGGTATATATTTGCTGTGTGCTGAATTATATCTTCAAATTAGTTGTGGGATGTATTACTTAACTTTACCTGCATGCCGAATATTGACTAAATGGTACTATCGAACTATACCTGCATGCTGAATATTGACTAAATGAATAAAGTCGTCTGTATTTAGAATGGACTATGCAACAATAAATTTATTGTTTTAATGAAATAAAAGGAAGATCTCAAGAACATACGCATAAAGATGATTATCAAATCTAATTTTATTCCTTCATTTAAAGTTATTTCTATTTTTACCGAATTAATATGCAATGATAATGTTACATTTATCTATTTCAATAGAAATTTTGACGAACGAACTTTTAAATCCATTTTCGGTGTTAAAGGCTTTTGAAATGGTAACAGAAATAGTTGGTGGTATTCAGCAATAAATGATGGAATTTGTTTATGTACTGTCCGTTTGACAAGATTTGAACATTTGTTTTTTACACGTTGGCACACGTGCTCTTGTCAGATTCAAGATTCTTTTTACGAAGGTTACGCTGATTATACTTTGTGAAAAAGGCCAATACCTTGCAAATATGTCACATCTTGGACAGAATTTGACACTGCAATATCTGCAACATGAAAAAACTAAATGTTCGAAACCCCCTGAAACCCCGTGCTTCCACCTACGTAATATACACAAACTAGGTGAGCCAATCTTAATTTATTAATTCGCGTAATAGATGCTCACTATTAATGTGAACAGTTTTTTTGTAGAACGATTGAAAAAACCTCTAATTCAGAACCAGGCTCAGAATTAAAATAATAATATCCGATTACATTGCTTAGTGGGGAGAAGTACTACATTTCATAGAAAATAAATTCAATTAAATGTTGTTGCATAACCCATTCTAAATACGGACAACTTTATTCATTTAGTCAATATTCAGCATGCAGGTATAAATATGCCTGTGTGCTGCATAAAGCAAAGTAACAACGGTTCGAAATAAGACTGCCACTATATGCAAGCAGTATAGCAGCAGTGGTAAAGTCGTTCTTCTTCTTCTTCTTCTTTTTCAGCCTGTTTCTATCCACTGCTGGATGTAGGCCTCTCCAACTTCTTTCCATTTCGTACGATCCATTGCCATTTGCTGCCAGTTTGTACCTGCAATATTCTTAATTCCGTTTGTCCATCTCTCTGGTGGTCTACCTATAGCTCGTCTTTTATATGGTCGCCAGTTCATGATCTTTTTGGTCCAACGTTCGTCTGTCCTTCTTGCAATATGTCCCGCCCAGCTCCATTTCAGAGATGCTATTCTTTCCATGACATCAACGACCCTGGTTTGTTGTCGAATCCATTGATTCGTCATTCTGTCTCTGAGTGTTATTCCGAGCATACTCCGTTCCATGGCTCTTTGTGTCACTCTCAATTTATCTTCGGATGCTTTTGTTAAAGTTAACGTTTCCGCTCCATAAGTGAGCACTGGAAGGACACAAGTGTCGAAAACTTTGCGTTTCAGACTATTATTCATTTTGCTTTTGAAAATTAGTCTGAGTTTTCCGAACGCTGCCCATGCAAGACCAATCCTACGTCTTATTTCTGCAGTTTGGTTGTCCAGACCTAACTTCAGTTTATGTCCTAGATATACATAGCTGTCGACTCGTTCAATGACAGTGTCACCAATTTTGATTTCTCTATCGTCCCCGATGTTGGTCATGACTTTTGTTTTCGATAAGTTCATCTTGAGGCCAACTTTGCTCGCCTCTTCACTTAACTGTTGTAGCATAAGCTGAGCCTGACCTAGATTCGCTGCTATCGGTACAATGTCATCAGCGAAGCGGAGATTGCTCAGGTACTCTCCATTTATCTTTATTCCCATTTTACTCCAGTTTAACTTCCTAAAAACACTCTGCAGAATCGCCGTGAATAATTTCGGTGAAATAGTGTCACCCTGCCTTACACCTCGGCCAATTCTGAATTTCTCTGTGCTCTTATGAAGTTTTATACATGAAGTAGCATTTTCGTACACATATCGAATTGTGTTGGAGTACCTTGAGTCTACTCTACATTCGTCTAATGCGTCCAATATCGACCATGTTTCCACTGAATCGAAAGCTTTTTCGAAGTCTATGAATAGCAAAACTATGTCGATGTTGTATTCACGACACTTCTCAATAAGCGTTCTCATCACCTGCAAATGGTCGTTTGTGCTGAAACCAGATCTGAAAGCAGCTTGTTCAACAGGTTGGTAGAAGTCGAACTTGTTAGTGTTCCTCTTCGTAATGATTTTCATAAACAACTTGTAGAGTGTTGACAATAGGCTTATGGGTCGGTAATTTTCCAGCTTTGTTATGTCTCCTTTTTTATGCAGCAATGTAATTACCGCATTTTCCCAGGCTTCTGGTACTTCTTCCCATTGGAGACATCGATTAAACAAAGCCGTGATTGCCTTTAATAATGAGTCTCCACCTAATTTAATGGCTTCCACTGGAACACCATCTTCTCCGGGAGACTTTTTGTTTTTCATCTCGGCTACTGCAGCTTTGACTTCATCAACAGTTATGTCGGGCATATCCTCCGATCCCACGTTTCTTATTATTGGTCTATCTTCGGTTTCTTCCGTTGGACTCTGTCTTGCTGAAGAAAACAAATTCTCATAAAATTCTGTTGCAATGTTTAATATCGCATTTCGATCCGTTTGGATCGTTCCTGTTTTGTCTCGTAATTTGAAGATTTCTATTTTGGCGTTTGTCATTTTTCTCCGTAGGACTTTCATATTGCAGTTAGCTTCAATTATGTTTTGAGCCAATTGGACATTATATTTTCTTTCATCTGATCTCCTTGCTTTGTTGATACTTTTAGACAGGTTCCGGTATTCCACCGAATCTCGTCCTCCGTTTTTTACCAACTCTGCTCTGCTTGCGATCAGGTCTAATGTTTCTCTGCTGAGTTTTGATTCTTTCCCTTGGACGGATTTGCATTTGGATTTCATGAAACCCATTATTGTATCGACGATTTTGGTATTCAATTCGTCCAATGTTTCACATTGATTGTTGACGTTATCTAATTCGGCAGTCATTTTCGTAGCAAATTCTTCATTTTGTGTGTAAAGCCGTTGTACGTCAATCCTTTCACTTTTCTGAACTAGTTGTGATCTTTGAAATCTGGTATTTAACGTGACTCTTGCACGAACCATTCGGTGATCACTACCGGTTGAAAAATTGTTTAGGACCGTAACGTTCTTAACGGTTGACTTACAGCCAGTTATGATGTAATCGATCTCATTTTTCGTTACACCATCTGCACTAGCCCAAGTCCATTTCCGTTGAGGCTTTCCTGCAAAAAATGAATTCATTGCGTACAAATTGTGTTGCTGTAAGAAGTTGAGTAAAGTATTTCCACGCTCATTTCTTTGGTCGTTGCTAAAACTACCAACAGAAACTTCGGAGTCTTCTTCTCGTTTTCCCAGCTTCGCATTGAAATCACCGATTAGATATTGGTAATGTGAAGGGTTTTCGTCCAGAGCTTTCTCGACATCTTCATAGAATCTTTCTACTTCTTCGTCATCATGAGTGGACGTGGGTGCGTAAACCTGAATTAATTTGACACTGTATCTGTTATTTATCTTCAGGCTTACGTATATCACTCGATCGGATATGCTTTTCGTGTGAATTATGCGATCCGACCACCGCTTGTTTATGAACAATCCGACACCGTGCATCAGCATCTGACTGTCACTTCCTCGGTAGAAGAATGTATGCCCTGATTGTAATTTCAGGCATTCCTCTCCAGGTTTTCTCACTTCGCTCACTCCCACAACATCCCATTTTATCTTTTCTAGCTCTTCTTCCATTTCTTGCATTTTTTGTCTTGACGACAATGTTCTGGCATTATATGTGGCAATGTATAATTCGTTATGGCTTCGTTTGAAGGTTTTTAGCATTAAAACACCACGCTTGCTACTGCGGGTTGGTGAGTATGAAAGCTTTACTTTGCTCGCCCCCGGTAATCCTCGAGCTCTGACCCGCTCATTTCTGCACGTTCCGGGACCACCGTGCCTATCAAAGTGCACAGTGCCCGACGGGGTAGTGTTACTCTTTTTGAACATTCTTTTCCATAAAGCTTTGCCCATTCTTTTGAACCTATCTGAGCAAAAGGTTATTCGTCCTTTAAAAGCTTAACCTAGTAGCTAATAAGAATTCTGGGATCGTTCTATCCTTTGGCTTCCTGATCGTGTTGTTCCACCTCAACGTTGGTCCCTTAACCCCAATTCTTTCGGCTTCCAGCTCACGATTCATTCAACCACCAAAGACTGTCCCAAGCCAGTTTGAAAAAGAGTGGAGGGAATGAAGTTTAACGAGGACGTAGCAGTAAATAAGATAGGATTAGATAGATCAATCTTAAGGTAAAGTCGTTGGCAGTCAGAAATTGAGGTTAAGCATCGATGGTCGCGGTCCGTACTTGGGTGGCTGACCGGAAAAAACGTAAGCAAAAAAAAATTCTGTTAGCAATTTAATATGATGAATTTAAATATAAATCTACGGCTAATAACAAATAATAATAATAAAATTGAAAAAAAAAAAAAATTGAAAAAGTTTTTTTGTTTATTTTTGCTAACGCAAATAAAATTGATAAAGTTAATTAAATCAATTTCTTCTATTAAACGATAAATTAGGTTGTTTATTGAATTGAAAAAAATGGCGTCATTTTATATTATAAAACAGGCATACAGCTAAGACCTGCACGCTGAAAAATAATATCCAGCACACAACAACAATATTCATTAGGCGGGCAATGTATGATCCTCAGATCAATATGCAGCACACAACTAATGTTCTATAATCGTGAAGCTGTTCCCGATTTCTTCGTCTGCTGTGCATATATGAGTTTTCCGTGCTTAATATTTCGTCATTCTCCTTGTCCAACTTGGCCCAAAATTCGCTGATAATTTTTGTCTTCGCCTCTAGATAACCCTTGGTGATATTCGGTTGAGGCATATTCACCACAGACTCACAGTAAGCGATAAATTTATCAACATTCCCACGCTGGTGGGCTACTCGCTTTTCCATTTTGTCGTGCGTAAAACTTTATATTCGATGAATAAATGCGTGAAACTTTCGAAAATTGTTTTAATTAATCCTCAGGTCCACTGGTGCAGCGGTAAGTAATAAACTAACGGTCTTGGCAAGCGATTACTCTTTGTGTACACCAACCGTTACGCTTGGCGCCAAAACTTTCAAGCAGAGCACTCTAGCTCCTACAGAAACCTCACTACCGATTCAATTACACTCACAGTGGATGGATAGAGTAAAATGTAACGCACAATACACTGAATAATTCGTCTTACCGCTCAACGTTTGATGACCCTTTTCACTGTTCCAAACGATTGGCTTACTTCGAGACTGCTTCGGAACGGTATATGTGTGATAGCCCTGTGTCGAACGAATTTCAACTGGAAATTTCCACCAACTCGGTGACCTTGTACCACTCTGCGCACAGCAACTTTTCTTCGACGAATTTCAACTGGAAATTTCCACCAACTCGGTGATCTTGCTTTGCCGTAATATCTGCCAATTGTACCAATTCCAACTTAGATTAATCCCTTGGCCATCGACTTCCCAAATGCGATATAAAACCACTGGTGTCCACCAACTCGGTGACCTTGTACCACTCTGCGCACAACAACTTTTCTTCGACGGCTATTGTCCAACGATTTTCGGTTTTTTTCTTTGAATTAGTGGATTTGACGATTTTAATTTCCATGAACCTAACTATTTCCACTCCTCGGAAATTTCAAATTTAACCGGCCAATTCTCAGGCACCCGTACTTTTAGAACAGTTTGTCGCACCGATTGAAATTGTCGCACTTGAACTTGTTATAATTGATTTGTGGACTGTATATCACTCCGTCTCGCTAAATTACTTTTTTATGGCGAACGAAGGACCATGAAATAAAATGCAACTCCTTCGACTCAAGTTACAATATTTATTTTCTTCTATCTTACATCTACTGGATGCTATAACAGAATGAATCTTAAAACTAATTGAACCTCCGTTGTAACCTATATACATAATAATTTCCTTGTTAGCTTCGACTATTTGTAGTCTGTTCTAACATACATAATACTAATACACAATACGCTTATATGTTCAAAGTTCACCTGCCGATTTACAAACTCAGTGCTAGATGGCTCTTCTCTCAGTTAGTTCACAAAGTATAACACTTTCTGTGATTGCTTTAAGTTGCGATGCAATACAAAATTTTCCGCAGATGAAGCAAAATATGTTCGGTGAATTTTTACAGTTGTTTAAAACCATTTTTAAAAATTTGGTGGAAATGATCTGTGCTTAAATAGAGCGACTATTTCATACTACTTCATAGGTCATTTTTCATTTCTCATAGCGTCACTTAACCAAAGATTTACTGATCATAGACACTGCAAGAATACTAAATGTTCAATTTCATGGTCGATATCTAATTAGGATAATAAATGTACCAGTGCAACATTCTCTACAAATTTGTTACTTTGTAACTTTGCAATTTTTGCAAGTTTCTGAAATGACTATCTACTTTCATAAGTCGTTGGCTTGTCCGGTATACAACGTATACCACCGATATACTAAGTGTGTAGCTGTCAAATTGGAACAGCTCTTAAAGCGTGTCGTGTTAGCAAATTTTAATTCGTGCCTGATTTAGCAATAATGTCAACTGAAGTCAACGAAATATCGAAATCCCAACAAAAATCTCTTCGAGAAAAGTGTGACGCAGTCTTTGAAGTACAATTTCTAAAATGAATGATATCGCTATAGTTGACGCTTTCAGCTGCGTTACGCAAAAATTAAATTTTACACCGAATTTTAGTTCAAACAAGCTGGCTTAGTTTTTCTCATCATCTGCCAAATAATTTTTACCAAAAAAAAATTTGACTGGAAACAACCAAAATTTTACCAAAAAAATCTGCGTCGCATGCGGCAGATAAATTTTCTTGCTGATCTGTTCCTGAACATTTGCCACTTTGCGACGCAGATTTTTTTTGGTAAAATTCTGGTTGTTTCCAGTCAAATTTTTTTGATGATGAGAAAAACTAAGCCAGCTTGTTTGAACTAAAATTGGGTGTAAAATTTAATTTTTGAGTAACGCAGCTGAAAGCGTCAACTATAGCGATATCATTCATTTTAGAAATTGTACTTCAAAGACTGCGTCACACTTTTCTCGAAGAGATTTTTGTTGGGATATCAGTTGTTTTAGAAGTTTTAGAACACTGCTTTTTATAACAGTTTATAACAGAAATTCGGAAATTTGGCGAAATTTGAAAATTTGACGAAAATCGAAAATTTGACAAAATTCGAAAATTTGACGAAATGCGAAATTTGACGAAAATCGAAAATTTGACAAAATTCGAAAATTTGACAAAAATCGAAAATTTGACGAAAATCGAAAATTTGACGAAAATCGAAAATTTGACGAAAATCGAAAATTTGACGAAATTCGAAAATTTGACGAAATTCGAAAATTTGACGAAATTCGAAAATTTGACGAAATTCGAAAATTTGACGAAAATCGAAAATTTGACGAAGAAAGTAATTCTCTATCTGCCACCATTCAAGAAATATCTCTAAAACCCCAATTGACCCACCCATTTCCAACTTTCGACATTTTTCACAAATGACCTTCTTTTCTACTCGTAAAACTCTGAGACTTTGCCGAAGAAAGTAACTCTCTATCTGCCACCATTCAAGAAATACCTCTAAAAACATAATTGACCCACCCATTTCCAACTTTCGACATTTTTCACATATGCCCCTCTGTTCTACTCGTAAAACTCTGAGACTTTACCGAAGAAAGTAATTCTCTATCTCTCATAACCCAAAAAAATATTAGTCCTTTCATCCTACGCTCGAGTAGCTCAAAATTTGGTCACTCTAATCACTCTAGCTCAAACGAATCTGCCCTGATTTTTTTAATTATTTTTTTGTTCGAATCGTGTTACGAATACCTTTCATTTGATGGGTCGCACGCCTCTGTAGGTTTCAATACAGCTAAGCTACAGCCGAAAACGCGTTCCCGACCCTCGAAAACCACACTCAGAAACCACTTCGAGGCCAATAAAACAAAATTCTGGTTTTTCCTGGGGTAATGGCGTATCACATTTTCATTTTTATGCCCACCCTGAGGTTCCTGCAAAATTTCATGGAGATTGGCTGACTAGTTTCCGAGATCGACCGTCGATAGATAGACAGATAGATAGACAGATAGATAGAAACATACAGAGTAAGTTGAAAGATTTTGATTCTTTGGAAAACGTTAATTTGGTGCATTTTCTATCAAAATGACCAACTTCAAAACGATGTATCTCCGGCAATTTTAAAGTTACATAGTCGAGTGATAGCTCGTTTTGCTCGTATTTGAAGCGCGAATAAGATAGAATAGGATTTGTGGTGATACAGGCCAAAGGAAAGAAACTTAAATTCTCGCATATATATAGTTGCCGCGTCTCAAAAAATTTTCTTCGTTCTTTTTTTGGAAGTTAGACTGCGTCAAGTCCTCCGCTATCGCTGCGGACATGATTTGTACAGTATATCGAGTAAGATAGCGATGTTAGAGGTGTGCGCCGGGTAGTTTTTCTTCTATCGGCGTAACCGTCGGCGTTGGGTCTAAATGACACCCTAGACCATTGCACTCTTCAGAAAATTTTTAAGTAATAAACTGAAGAATCATCTTTTTTAGTTTGTAGAAATCGGCGCGAGGCAAATTACAAAGTTATAGCGTTTACGCCGATAATTTTTTGACTTTTTGAAGAAACTCTCGAAAATTGTCGGCGTATCCGTTATAACTTTTAACTTTACCTCGCGCCGATTCTTTTAAACTGAAAAAATTGATTCTTTATTGTTTAAAAATCTTCCGAAGAGTGCGCTGGTCTAGGGTGTCTTTTAGACCCAACGCCGACGGTTACGCCGATCGAAGAAAAACGACCCGGCGCACACCTCTAAGCGATGTGCCTATAAAATCACAAACAAAAGACCAGAAAAATTAAAAAAGGGAAGCTTCCGATA
Source organism: Bradysia coprophila (assembly GCF_014529535.1). Taxonomy (NCBI): domain Eukaryota; kingdom Metazoa; phylum Arthropoda; class Insecta; order Diptera; family Sciaridae; genus Bradysia; species Bradysia coprophila. Next base: position 96,700 of record NW_023503311.1, on the reverse strand, counting down.
GAATAATATGTAAATGGAAAAATCTAATTGGCAAAACATTGGATCATGGCGGTTTGCTCAAGAAAATTAACAACCTGAAGTCTAGAGCAAAAACTACACACAAAATCTTGGAACTAGGCGTGAGTTATGATCTTGACTAAATCCCCAAACATCGTCTAAAAATCAATGAATTGTTTCAGGGTGCCGATTTGGGTGTTGACATCCAAGACAATCAGAAAACTGAGCCACAAATTGACAATGGTCTTGATAAAGCAAAAGATTCTTCGTCCAAGACTGTTGCGGAACAAATTCTCGAAGGATATGAAATCGATGAAACGAAGCTCTTAAGTGACGAACAGCTGAAACGTTTGGTGCTTTTAAAGCAAATAAAAGTCCTAAACATTCAACAACAGCGATTGAGTCAAGTTGTGGCAGAAAAGGACGTTGTTTTTGATTGAGTGATGCTATTCGACCGTGCGGGCGAATAGCCAATCCATATAGAGAAGACTATTTGACCGCTAGCGGGCGAATAGCCAATTCTAACAGTAAAGACTATTTGACCGCGCGGTCAAATAGGCAGTTCTACTAGTCCATACTATTCGTCCGCGCGGTCGAATAGCCAATCCTGGCAGGGCGCGCGCGAAATTTTATTCCACCATTTTTTGAGCGTTCGAATAGTCTACCCTGCCAGGATTGGCTATATAATTGATTACTTATTGACACTTCTGGAAAAATTTCTTTTGGAAAAATTAAAAATTGAATTGTGCGCGCATTATCAATTCTACGTTGTAAACACTCACTGTCCGAAGCCAACTTTACACAAGTATTCCTTATGTGTGGAGTGTTGAAATTTTTTTTTGTTTTCGTCAACTATGGAGTTTTTCAGTTTACACAAAGAGTTTAATAGTTTTGAGGAAAAATTGGCTATGAGTTACCGTCTCAGCGTCGAACGGCAGGACGTCCAAAGGGTTCGGTAAATAATGCAATCGGATTGAAACGAAAATCTGCATCAAAAGTGCAGAAAAACAAAAAAGTTAAGGTAACTTCTACAATCCTACCCTTCCGGAACCGATCTTTATTTCATAGCCCATTCTTTTAAAATAGATTTACTACATCATAACGAACTGCAAGTCAACCGTTAAGAACGTTACGGTCCTAAACCGCTTTACGACTGGTAGTGACCATAGAATGGTGCGTGCAAAAGTCATGCTGAACACTCGCTTTCAAAGAGCAAAGATGATAAAGAAAAAGGAAGGGATTGATGCACAAAGACTTTACGCGCAAAATGAAGAATTTGCAGCAAAAATGACTGCTGAGTTAGACGATGTAAACAACCAATACGAAACATTGGACGAATTGAACAGCAAAATAGTAGAAACGATAATGGGTTTCATGGAATCAAAATGCAAATCCGTCCAAATGAAAGAGTCGAAACTCAGTAAAGAAACTCTTGATCTGATCGCATGCCGAGTACAGTTGATAAAAGACGAAAAAAGAGATTCAATAGAATACCAGGACTTGACAAAAATTATCAACAAAGCGGTGAAATCAGATCTAAGAAAATATAATGTCCAACTGGCTCAAAACACAATTGAAGCTAATTGCAACATGAAGGTCCTACGGTCAAAAATGACGAACGCAAAGAAAGAAATCTTCAAATTACGAGACAAAACAGGAACAATTCAAACGGATCGAAATGCGATATTAAATATCGCAAAGGAATTTTACGAAGATTTATTCTCATCAGTTCGACCAGATCCGACGAATACCAACGAAGATAGACCAATAATAAGAAATGTAGGATCGGAAGATATGCCTGACATAACTATTGATGAAGTACATGCTGCAGTAGCCGAAATGAAGAACAAAAAGTCTCCCGGTGAAGATGGTGTTCCAGTGGAAGCCATTAAACTAGGTGGCAACTCATTATTGGGTGCAATAACGACTTTGTTTAATCAATGTCTTCAATGGGAAGAAGTACCAGAAGCATGGGAAAATGCAGTGATAACATTGCTGCATAAAAAAGGAGACATAACAAAGTTGGAAAACTATCGACCCATAAGTCTCTTATCAACGCTCTACAAGTTGTTCATGAAAATAGTTACGAAGAGGAACACCAAGAAGCTCGACTTCTACCAACCTGTTGAACAAGCTGCATTTAGATCAGGATTCAGCACAAACGACCACTTACATGTGATGAGAACGCTAATTGAGAAATGCAATGAATACAAGATTGCTGTGGTCTTGATATTCAAAGACTTTGAAAAAGCTTTTGATTCAGTGGAAACATGGTCGATATTGGACTCATTAGACGAGTGCAGAGTAGACTCAAGATACTCCAACACAATTCGATACGTCTATAAAAACGCTACGTCCTGTATAAAACTTCATAAAAGCACTGAAAAATTCAGAATTGGTAGAGGTGTACGACAGGGTGACACCATATCACCTAAGTTATTCACATCGATTCTGGAGAGTGTTTTTAAGAAATTAGACTGGAGTGAAATGGGTATCAACATAAATGGAGAGTACCTGAGTAATCTCCGTTTCGCAGATGACATCTCCCTGATGGCAGCTGATCTAGATCAGGCGCAAATTATGTTGCAACAGCTGAATGAGGAGTCAAACAAAGTCGGCCTCAAGATGAATTTGTCGAAAACGAAAATCATGACAAACATTGACGACGACAGTGACATTAAAATCGGTGATACTGTCATTGAACGAGTCGACAGTTATGTGTACCTAGGTCACAAATTGAAGTTGGGTCTAGACAACCAAACTGCAGAAATAAAACGTAGAATTGGTCTTGCATGGGCAGCGTTCGGAAAACTCAGGCTAATTTTCAAAAGCAAAATGAACAATAGTCTGAAACGTAAAGTGTTCGATACGTGTGTCCTTCCTGTGCTCACATATGGAGCGGAAACTTTAACGTTAACAAAAGCTTCCGAAAATAAATTAAGAGTGGCACAAAGAGCTATGGAACGAAGTATACTTGGAATTAAGCTCAGAGATAGAATGACAAATCAATGGATTCGACAACAAACAAAAGTCGTTGATGTCATGGAAAGAATAGCATCTTTAAAGTGGAGTTGGGCGGGACATATTGCAAGAAGGACGGACGAACGTTGGACCAAAAAGATCATGAACTGGAGACCACCTAAAACACGACCTAGAGGTAGACCACCAGAGAGATGGAGTAATGGTATAAAGAGAATTGCAGGCGCAAATTGGCAACAAGTGGCAACTAATCGTTCGGAATGGAAAAGAATTGGGGAGGCCTACGTTCAGCAGTGGACAGAAACAGGCTGAAAAAGAAGAAGAAGAAGAAGAAGAAGGTCGCACCGATGATTCAAACATCAACGATCGAATCAGTTCAAAGCGACCGAGTGTTGAGACGACGAAAAGTTTATATTTTATATCTACTTAACGAAGTCGATTCGACTTAGTCGAATAGATGAATAATCATCATTATATTAATTTCATGAAATAAATTCCCCGATTATTCGTTTTTAAAGCAAAAATATCTCAGATTTATTCACGAGGGAAGCGGTCAAATAGTCTACAACAGAAGAACTGGCTATTCGACCGTGCGGTCAAATAGTCTAGTGTGCTAAGTTGGCTATTCGACCGCGCGGGCGAATAGTCTAGAGTGCTAAGTTGGCTATTCGACCGCGCGGTCGAATAGTCACTCCGTTTTTGATTTTGTTGGCTTCGATGGAAACCCAATATAAAGAAATTTAAAGATTCTTAAAATAAACTAAAAAAATTTTATCTCGCTTTCCTAAATCTAAAGTTTTTTTCTATTCAGAAAATAAAGTGAATGAAGTATTCGTACCAAACTTCAAAATGTTTCTAAAAATCTTTGATTTAACTCAACTTTGACCATCCATCCATCGGCATAAATTTAACCAAAACAAGGCATCAGAACAGTCGGAGCGTTTGCTGCGACTTAGCCCCGTACAACCCGTAATCCTATTTCGTCCGCAACCATAATACGTCCGTGTAAGGTATCTTGGTTAACACCGGACTGCCGAGCGGATTCAGTTGTAGGCGTTCACTAAAACTCCAATTCACACACACACAAATTCTATTTATTTAATAATCAAACAATTTCAATTACAACACAACTTATTAATTCGATTCACAATTTCAACTTATATTTTACTTATAATTTTTCTTTGAATAAACCACGCACAGAATAACAGCTTCTTGATTCAGAAAAACAATTGCCTTCGTGAGCGCTAATGCACTCCTCTAAATATTAAAATTTACCATTGAAAGGATAGGCGAGCAATTAATTTTTATTGCACCCGCTATCCTTTCCTATTCATAAAAAATCTAAACCCTGTTCATTGGAATTCATAATGGCTTTTCTTTGCCATGGTCCTTTCTGTTTCTATTTTCATTTTCATATATATTCTACAAAACCTTCTCATGGTAAATTTAACCAAATTATCACCCGCCAATAAGTGGCAGTTATTTAACGGATCGATTTAACTTGTTAATTTTAGTCTGTTTACCGGTGTATTTCATAATATCGCCTTACATTAGACTGTCTTGATTATTGACAGTGTATACATTTAGCTTTTCGCAAAGCTTTCAATACCATGGAGTCTTATCATATATGGATGAGTAGTGCTGTACACTACATCCGTAGCCCTAATAAGCCCGGAACCATAATACGTCTACAACCCTCTAATGCGTCTGTTACCAAAATGCAAGTCAAGTTGGACATTGTCATATTTACTGAAACTGTTCATTTTTAAAATTGCGCATAGCCCAATTACGAAAGCCCGTACGAAGTACCTTTCAAATAAAACCAACAATTTACGACATTATTTTAGAAACCCAAAATTTTTTGCCAACTTTCCATTGGGTATTCAATTACCTCTCAAATGAAACAAAAACTAGCAAAATCGGTTGAGATTTACTCGATTTATGTGCAAGAAGCACTTAGGGCCGAGTAGCGGCCTTAGTCCAAGGGCCCAAATTTGAAACTTTTTTCGCCACGTTCTTTTCGGTATTCAATTACCTTCTAAAAAACTAAATCTAGCAAAATCGGATGAGATTTACTCGATTTATGTGCTAAAAACACTTAGGGCCGAGTAGCGGCCTTAGTCCAAGGGCCCAAATTTGAAACTTTTTTCGCCACGTTCTTTTCGGTATTCAATTACCTTCCATAAAAAACTAAATGTAGCAAAATCGAATGAGATTTACTCGATTTATGTGCAAAAAACACTTAGGGCCGAGTAGCGGCCTTAGTCCAAGGGCCCAAATTTGAAACTTTTTTCGCCACGTTCTTTTCGGTATTCAATTACCTTCCATAAAAAACTAAATCTAGCAAAATCGGATGAGATTTACTCGATTTATGTGCAAAAAACACTTAGGGCCGAGTAGCAACCTTAGTCCAAGGGCCCAAATTTGAAACTTTTTTCCCCATCATTCTATTCGGCATTCAATTATCTCTCAAATGAAACAAAAACTAGCAAAATCGGATGAGATTTACTCGATTTATGTGCTAAAAACACTTAGGGCCGAGTAGCGGCCTTAGTCCAAGGGCCCTAATTTGAAACTTTTTTCGTCACGTTCTTTTCGGTATTCAATTACCTTCCATAAAAAACTAAAACTAGCAAAATCGGATGAGATTTACTCGATTTATGTGCAAAAAACACTTAGGGCCGAGTAACGACCTTTGCAATCACGGCTTTGTTTAATCAATGTCTCCAATGGGAAGAAGTACCAGAAGCCTGGGAAAATGCGGTAATTACATTGCTGCATAAAAAAGGAGACATAACAAAGCTGGAAAATTACCGACCCATAAGCCTATTGTCAACACTCTACAAGTTGTTTATGAAAATCATTACGAAGAGGAACACTAACAAGTTCGACTTCTACCAACCTGTAGAACAAGCTGCTTTCAGATCTGGTTTCAGCACAAACGACCATTTGCAGGTGATGAGAACGCTTATTGAGAAGTGCCGTGAATACAACATCGACATAGTCTTGCTATTCATAGACTTCGAAAAAGCTTTCGATTCAGTGGAAACATGGTCGATATTGGACGCATTAGACGAATGTAGAGTAGACTCAAGGTACTCCAACACAATTCGATATGTGTACAAAAATGCTACTTCATGTATAAAACTTCATAAGAGCACGGAGAAATTCAAAATTGGCCGAGGTGTAAGGCAGGGTGACACCATTTCACCGAAATTATTCACGGCGATTTTGCAGAGTATTTTTAAGAAGTTAAACTGGAGTAAAATGGGAATAAAGATAAATGGAGAGTACCTGAGCAATCTCCGCTTCGCTGATGACATTGTACCGATAGCAGCGAATCTAGGTCAGGCTCAGCTTATGCTACAACAGTTAAGTGAAGAGGCAAGCAAAGTTGGCCTCAAGATGAACTTATCAAAAACAAAAGTCATGACCAACATCGGGGACGATAGAGAAATCAAAATTGGTGACACTGTCATTGAACGAGTCGACAGCTATGTATATCTAGGACATAAACTGAAGTTAGGTCTGGACAACCAAACTGCAGAAATAAGACGTAGGATTGGTCTTGCATGGGCAGCGTTCGGAAAACTCAGACTAATTTTCAAAAGCAAAATGAATAATAGTCTGAAACGCAAAGTTTTCGACACTTGTGTCCTTCCAGTGCTCACTTATGGAGCGGAAACGTTAACTTTAACGAAAGCATCCGAAGATAAATTGAGAGTGACACAAAGAGCCATGGAACGGAGTATGCTTGGAATAACACTCAGAGACAGAATGACGAATCAATGGATTCGACAACAAACCAGGGTCGTTGATGTCATGGAAAGAATAGCATCTCTGAAATGGAGCTGGGCGGGACATATTGCAAGAAGGACAGACGAACGTTGGACCAAAAAGATCATGAACTGGCGACCATATAAAAGACGAGCTATAGGTAGACCACCAGAGAGATGGACAAACGGAATTAAGAATATTGCAGGTACAAACTGGCAGCAAATGGCAATGGATCGTACGAAATGGAAAGAAGTTGGAGAGGCCTACATCCAGCAGTGGATAGAAACAGGCTGAAAAAGAAGAAGAAGAAGAAGAACGACCTTTGAGCCCCTAAAACACCTATAGGGCCCTAGCTCTGGAGGGGCCGACCCTACCATGCCCATTTTCGAACTTGACCTTACTTTTGTCGATACCAATCGGGGAAAAAAAGAATTTTGAAAAAAGGTTGTGATTTACTCAAGCTAGAGGGGTCACGGACTGACGGATGGACGGACGGACGGACGGACGGACGGACGGACGGACGGACATTTTTTTTATTGCGGATTCGTCATCTATGAACATAACCAAATGCTTTGCCCTTACTGCCTGCTTCCAATTCGACGTGTTACAAACGGCATATTAATCTTATAAGCCCCCAGTACTTCGTACGGGGCTAAAAATTATGTGCTACAATGTAGCCGCTAGCAGCTACACACGTACGTTACAACATGAATGCCTACAACATTGGTAATAGTTATTTTCGTACCTATTCTGGACGACTGATTTAGGACATTTTTCGATTCTAAATGAAATGGCTACAGTCGAAAGCGTCTCAGATCAATCGTTGCAAACAGCTTTGTATACTGTAGACCGAATTATAAAATTAAAAAATTCCTTAATTTTCGGCACACATGTAAATGTAGTTTTCGAATATTTGCAAAAAACTAGAATTAGAGCAATAAGTTTATCACGATCCATTTATCATTGATGGCGGAAATTTGACCATAATCGAGCTTAACGTAGCCTACGTTACGTAGGTTGATTAATAATATCTAAAAACCAATTCTGAATTATTCGAACGTAAACAGAAATATGATGTACTATAGTGTAGTACAAAGTTAATGACAAAATATTTAAATACAGATGAAAATATGTTCGGTGAATTTTTACAGTTGTTTAAAACCATTTTTAAAAATTTGGTGGAAATGATCTGTGCTTAAATAGAGCGACTATTTCATACTACTTCATAGGTCATTTTTCATTTCTCATAGCGTCACTTAACCAAAGATTTACTGATCATAGACACTATACCACTATTACACCACTCGTTCCACCAGTGAAAAATATATCGAAAAGTTCATTGCAAGAATACTATATGTTCAATTTCATGGTCGATATCTAATTAGGATAATAAATGTACCAGTGCAACATTCTCTACAAATTTGTTACTTTGTAACTTTGCAATTTTTGCAAGTTTCTGAAATGACTATCTACTTTCATAAGTCGTTGGCTTGTCCTGTATACAACGTATACCACCGATATACTAAGTGTGTAGCTGTCAAATTGGAACAGCTCTTAAAGCGTGTCGTGTTAGCAAATTTTAATTCGTGCCTGATTTAGCAATAATGTCAACTGAAGTCAACGAAATTTTTTTTTTTTCAAAAACACCTTGATTGGTATGAATAGTACAATCTTAACTATTTGTTACTTTATTACTAGGGTTGAGTTGTACTATCTTCCTTTTACTTGCGTAATTAGAAGAAAGTAAGACTTGTGTGGGTTTTACGACCCAATGGTCGAGTCCCTATGCGGTGTGCTGTTTTCATCCTTCATGTCAGTTCGTGGGGTTTAACACGTTTCAGCCTCCTTATTTCATTTGTAATATCTAGTAATAAGATGGCTTCTACGTTGGTGTGGTGAAGCAGTCTTTTTTCGTGTTTGATGGCGTTTTCCCGAATTACATCGGCAACCCATTGTATTTTTAAATCTTTGTGAATTTCTTTGTTTGTCACGTAACGATTTGCGTTGGTGATCATGCGAAGAAAGTTGTTTTGACTTGTTTGGATGATATCTGTGTTTGATTTTTTAGCACAGCCCCAAAGAGTAGAGCCGTACATCCAGATAGGTGCGAAAATTGATTTGTAAATCAATCTTTTACAATACAGGTTAAGTTTAGAGTTGTATCCGACTAACCAGTACATTTGTCTCGTTTTGTGTTTGATTTGCTCAGCTTTTTGCTTCACATGATGTTTCCAGTTTAGTTTGTTGTCCAGGTTTAATCCTAGATATTTAGCTGACTCTGCCTGCGGAATGGGAATCCCATTGAGGTAAATGCGGAGATTGCTGTTTATGTGACGCAATGCGAAAGTGACGTGATTAGATTTTGACTCATTGAGTTTTATTTTCCAATCGATGGTCCACTGATTTATTTTATCCAAAGCATTTTGTAAATGTTTAACTGCCTCCGACTGCGATGTATCTGTTGCCATGATCGCTGTGTCGTCTGCGAAGGTTCCAATGAAAGAGTTTGTGGTTACAGGTATGTCAGCAGTATATATAGTGTATAAGACAGGTGCCAATACACTTCCTTGTGGTACTCCTGCTAGTATTGGATAGAAGTTTGAATAGGTTTCTTCGTCTTTTACTCTGAACGTTCTCTCCGATAGGTATGATTCAAGCAGTTGACAGTAGTTGCCTGGAAAGAGTGTACTCATTTTATATGTGAGTCCTTCGTGCCACACTTTATCAAATGCCTGTGATACATCCAGGAATGCTGCCGGGCAGTACTCCTTTTTTTCGAATGCACTCTCAATTTTAGTAGTGAGTCTATGAATTTGTTCAATTGTTGAATGGTTGTTTCTAAAACCGAATTGAAAATCGGGGATTTTCACCAAAGGTTTTAGTCGTTTTATCAGCAACTTCTCGAATATTTTTGAGATTGTGGGTAGCAGTGAGATCGGCCTGTACGAGGTTACTTTTTCTGGCGGTTTATCTGGTTTTCTTAGCATAATTACTTGCGCAATTTTGAAGCTTTTTGGTACATATTTGAATTTAAGGCATGCATTGAACAGATATGTAATCATGTACACCGCATGTGCTGGTAGTTCTTTCAATACTCCTGGTGCTAATTCATCTATACCTGGAGCCTTTTTCTTGTTTAGTTTATCTATTTCTGTTGCAATTTCATATGGAGTGAATTTTTTGAACTTTTTGTCAGGTCGGTAGGTTGGTGTTGTGTCTACATTTGATTGTATGTCATTGTGAGGTTGAAAGACTTCTGCAAGATGTTTTGCGAAGAATTCCGTTTTTTCAGTATCCTTTCGTAACCAAATACCTCTGGAGTCTTTTATGGGAGGGATTTGGACGCAAGGGCGTTTGAATCGTCTCGTCGCTTTCCATATAAAAGACGAGCTATAGGTAGACCACCAGAGAGATGGACAAACGGAATTAAGAATATTGCAGGTACAAACTGGCAGCAAATGGCAATGGATCGTACGAAATGGAAAGAAGTTGGAGAGGCCTACATCCAGCAGTGGATAGAAACAGGCTGAAAAAGAAGAAGAAGAAGAAGTCGCTTTCCATAGAGAGTAGTCTCTATCTTTACTCGAACTTAAATTGCTTAGGTAGTTTTCAAAACCTTCTTGTCTATACTGCTTTGTAACTTTATTAACTCTGTTACTAATATTGTTGAAGATTCTTTTGTCACTTTGGTTTCTGCTCCTATGCCAAAGTCTTCTCGCTTTTCTCCTTTCCTTGATAAGCTCTCTTATTTCGGCTGGATAATTGATTTCGTGAATAAGCTTTTCTTTTGGTTCCGGAGTTGCTGTTCTTGCCGCAATTTGCAGAAGACTGATAAAATTTTCCGTTTGTAGATCAAGCTCCTGTTTTGATTTCAGGCTAGCGGTGAGGTTGATTGACTCTTCTACTAAATTTCTGAAGAGTTCCCAGTCGGTGCATTTGTTAGTAAGATTTTCTTTTTTCTTTTTTAGTATGACTGTAGCATTGAGATTAAGAATCACTGGTGTATGATCTGATGTCAGGTCCACCATGTTTACTACTTCCATGTTGTTGTGTGATATTCCTCTTGAAATGAAGAAATCCAATAGATCTGGTACCTTTTTCTGGTCTGTAGGCCAGTACGTTGGCTTACGGCCGGAGTGGTAACTACAGTTTTCTTTTTTGATTGCGTTTAGAAGACCGTTGCCTTTAACCGGAGTTATCAGCCTCGCTCCCCATGCTCCAATGATGAACCTTTGGCCCAATATTCCGAAGATTTCCATCCATTCTGAATATATTGGAGTAGATTTTGGTGGGCAATATGCGGCAGCTATATTTACATCTTGATTGTTGAACTGAATTGTAATTACAGTCGCTTGTATAAACTCTTTCTGTATGCTGTTTTGTGTATGATATTTTATATTTTTTTAATGATTATCGCTGAGCCACCCCTGGCTCTTTCGTTCGGATGATTTGTCCAGTGGACTTCAAAACCTTTAATTGTTATGTGACTTTTGTCGGTGAAATGTGTTTCAGATATAAAAGCAATATCTATGTTGTTTATTCGTAGGAAAATTTCCAACTCTTGAGCCCTAGCGTTGAGCCCATTTGCGTTCCAGTTCATGATGCGCAGGAACTTGCTTATCATTTTTTGTTTTTGATGACTTTAGTTTTTTGGGCAGTCGGTTTGTTTTCCAACTTTGCCAATCGGTTTGACAAAAGTCCAATATTTAGGTCAATATTGGTTTTTAGTTGTGTGAGCAATGACAGTATATCTGCATTTGACGGCTCGTTCGTTTCAGAGTTTTCAATTTTGTTTGATATTTTATTTTCTTTATTTTCCAGATTTTTTGTGACTTGCGCGAAAGTTAGTCCTTTTTTGACTTACTTGCACTTTGTTGTAACTTCTAAGTTTTTTTCACTGAGCCGGTTTACTACCGACTTGGTTTGGTTTTGATTTTTGATTTTTTTCTGATATGTTGGGCAACCTTTATAATTTGCTGTGTGTCCTTCATTTTGGCAAAGGGCACATTTCGGAGTTACGTTTGGTCTATTCGTACAGGCGCTTGTAGCGTGTTTTCCGGACATTTGACGCAAACTGGATTTCTCGTACAAAATTTTTTTTGTATGTCCTAGTTGCTGGCAGTTTATGCACTGAGGGATGGATTTTATTTGTTTGGGAGGTTCTACTGTTATCTTACAGTGGAGAATGTTTTTAACAGCAAAAATCTCTTTATTGTTTTCTTTTTGTTTCAATTCAATTAGGAATAGAGGATTTTTTTTCCTCTGTAGTTCCGTCTTTGCCTTTGGTTTTTTTAACTATGTTTGTGATTTTAGTAGGCTCGTGTCCTTAACTCAATTAAATCATCTGTTATTTCTTTTACATCACACGATGGATGTAACCCTCTAATGACTGCACGAAAGCTTTTTTCACTTTTTAACTGGTATGTATAATATTCAATACCTTTGAATTCACTTTCTTCGGAATTTTGATTCTCAATGAATTTTTTGACTTTCCTGTAGTCTTCTTCGTTTTGCAGAGTGACTTTTACGTCATTGCTGGCGACTGATTTGAACTGTGCTGTTGTAGCCATTTCCAATTTTTAGCCCCGTACGAAGTACTGGGGGCTTATAAGATTAATATGCCGTTTGTAACACGTCGAATTGGAAGCAGACAGTAAGGGCAAAGCATTTGGTTATGTTCATAGACTACGAATCCGCAATAAAAAAAATGTCCGTCCGTCCGTCCGTCCGTGACCCCTCTAGCTTGAGCAAATCACAACCTTTTTTCAAAATTCTTTTTTTCCCCGATTGGTATCGACAAAAGTAAGGTCAAGTTCGAAAATGGGCATGGTAGGGTCGGCCCTTCCAGAGCTAGGGCCCTATAGGTGTTTTTCAGTCTTTCGACGATATCTACCGAAATACGCACGCAATAGATGCTTGTGATATATCAAATGAAAGGTATTGACGAGTAGAACAAAGTTGCTGAACATTGTTTTTGTGTAGGATGCAACGCGAGCTTGTTGGTAGGGCTCAAAGGTCGTTACTCGGCCCTAAGAGTTTTTTCCACATAAATCGAGTAAATCTCATCCGATTTTGCCAGATTTAGTTTTTTATGGAAGGTAATTGAATACCGAAAAGAACGTGGCGAAAAAAGTTTCAAATTTGGGCCCTTGGACTAAGGCCGCTACTCGGCCCTAAGTGTTTTTTGCACATAAATCGAGTAAATCTTATCCGATTTTGCTAGATTTAGTTTTTTATGGAAGGTAATTGAATACCGAAAAGAACGTGGCGAAAAAAGTTTCAAATTTGGGCCCTTGGACTAAGGCCGCTACTCGGCCCTAAGTGTTTTTTGCACATAAATCGAGTAAATCTCATCCGATTTTGCTAGTTTTTGTTTCATTTGAGAGATAATTGAATACCCAATAGAAAATAATATCGTAAATTGTTGGTTTTATTTGAGAGGTACTTCGTACGGGCTTTCGTAATTGCGCTATGCGCAATTTTAAAAATGAACACTTTCAGTAAATTTGACCATGCCCAACTTGACTTGCATTTTGGTAACAGACGCATTAGAGGGTTGTAGACGTATTAGGGTTCCGGGCGTATTACGGCTACGGACGTATTATGGTTACGAACGAAATAGGATTACGGGTCGTACGGGGCTAAGTCGCAGCAAACGCTCCGACTGTTCTGATGCCTTGTTTTTTGCTGAATTTGTTAAAATCGGTTACATTGCTAGTCAACGAAATATCGAAATTTGTACAGTATATCGAGTAAGATAGCGATGTACCTATAAAATCACAAACAAAAGACCAGAAAAATTAAAAAAGGGAAGCTTCCGATAGAATAATATGTAAATGGAAAAATCTAACTGGCAAAACATTGGATCATGGCGGTTTGCTCAAGAAAATTAACAACCTGAAGTCTAGAGCAAAAACTACACAAAATTGTGGAAAAACGTTGAGCGAATGGCAGTGTAAAATCTTTGAACTAGGCGTGAGTTATGATCTTGACTAAATCCCCAAACATCGTCTAAAAATCAATGAATTGTTTCAGGGTGCCGATTTGGGTGTTGACATCCAAGACAATCAGAAAACTGAGCCACAAATTGACAATGGTCTTGATAAAGCAAAAGATTCTTCGTCCAAGACTGTTGCGGAACAAATTCTCGAAGGATATGAAACCGATGAAACGAAGCTCTTAAGTGACGAACAGCTGAAACGTTTGGTGCTTTTAAAGCAAATAAAAGTCCTAAACATTCAACAACAGCGATTGGAGAGTCAAGTTGTGGCAGAAAAGGACGTTGTTTTTGATTGAGTGATGCTATTCGACCGCGCGGGCGAATAGCCAATCCATATAGAGAAGACTATTTGACCGCTAGCGGGCGAATAGCCAATTCTAACAGTGAAGACTATTTGACCGCGCGGTCAAATAGGCAGTTCTACTAGTCCATACTATTCGTCCGCGCGGTCGAATAGCCAATCCTGGCAGCGCGCGCGCGAAATTTTATTCCACCATTTTTTGAGCGTTCGAATAGTCTACCCTGCCAGGATTGGCTATATAATTGAGTCCGTCCGTCCGTCCGTGACCCCTCTAGCTTGAGTAAATCACAACCTTTTTTCAAAATTCTTTTTTTCCCCGATTGGTAATGTTTTTCAGTCTTTCGACGATATCTACCGATATACGCACGCAATAGCTGCTTGTGATATATCAAATGAAAGGTATTGACGAGTAGAACAAAGTTGCTGAACATTGTTTTTAGGTAAGATGCAACGCGGGCTCGTTGGGAGGGCTCAAAGGTCGTTACTCGGCCCTAAGTGTTTTTTGCACATAAATCGAGTAAATCTCATCCGATATTGCTAGATTTAGTTTTTTATGGAAGGTAAATGAATACCGAAAAGAACGTGTCGAAAAAAGTTTCAAATTTGGGCCCTTGGACTTAGGCCGCTACTCGGCCCTAAGTGTTTTTTGCACATAGATCGAGTAAATCTCATCCGATTTTGCTAGATTTTGTTCCATTTGAGAGGTAATTGAATGCCGAATAGAATGATGGCAAAAAGAGTTTTAAATTTGGGCCCTTGGACTAAGGCCGCTACTCGGCCCTAAGTGTTTTTTGCACATAAATCGAGTAAATCTCATCCGATTTTGCTAGATTTAGTTTTTTATGGAAGGTAATTGAATACCGAAAAGAACGTGGCGAAAAAAGTTTTAAATTTGGGCACTTGGACTAAGGCCGCTACTCGGCCCTAAGTGTTTTTTGCATATAAATCGAGCAAATTTCATCCGATTTTGCTAGTTTTTGTTTCATTTGAGAGATAATTGAATGCCGAATAGAATTATGGCAAAAAAAGTTTTAAATTTGGGCCCATGGACTAAGGCCGCTACTCGGCCCTAAGTGTTATTTGCACATAAATCGAGTAAATCTCATCCGATTTTGCTAGTTTTTGTTTCATTTGAGAGATAATTGAATGCCAAATAGAATGATGGCAAAAAAGTTTCAAATTTGGGCCCATGGACTAAGGCCGCTACTCGGCCCTAAGTGTTTTTTGCACATAAATCGAGTAAATCTCATCCGATTTTGCTAGTTTTTGTTTCGTTTGAGAGAATTGAATGCCGAAAAGAACGTGACGAAAAAAGTTTCAAATTTGGGCCCTTGGACTAAGGCCGCTACTCGGCCCTAAGTGTTTTTTGCACATAAATCGAGTAAATATCATCCGATTTTGCTAATTTTTGTTTTGTTTGAGAGGTAATTGAATGCCCAATGAAAAGTTGGCAAAAAATTTTGGGTTTCTAAAATAATGTCGTAAATTGTTGGTTTTATTTGAGAGGTACTTCGTACGGGCTTTCGTAATTGCGCTATGCGCAATTTTAAAAATGAACACTTTCAGTAAATTTGACCATGCCCAACTTGACTTGCATTTTGGTAACAGACGCATTAGAGGGTTGTAGACGTATTAGGGTTCCGGGCGTATTACGGATACGGACGTATTATGGTTGCGGACGAAATAGGATTACGGGTCGTACGGGGCTAAGTCGCAGCAAACGCTCCGACTGTTCTGATGCCTTGTTTTTATTGCGGATTCGTCATCTATGAACATAACCAAATGCTTTGCCCTTACTGTCTGCTTCCAATTCGACGTGTTACAAACGGCATATTAATCTTATAAGCCCCCAGTACTTCGTACGGGGCTAAAAATTATGTGCTACAATGTAGCCGCTAGCAGCTACATACGTACGTTACATCATGAATGCCTACAACATTGGTAATAGTTATTTTCGTACTGAAGAATATTAAAAATAACTTCTTTATTTTCAAACACTTTATTAGAAATTAATTCAATTACACACAAAAACACAATGTCACTTTTAGTATGGTTAATTCTAATAGTCGCGGGTCGGGTGAGACAACTTAAGACAAATTAAACTGAATGAATCCTTGGTTAGCGTTAAACCTTTACTTATAGTGAATTTAACATTGGAGAGATAGGAGTCATTAAATTTTATGATACCCGCTATCTCATCCTATTCATAAAAACTCAAAACCCAGACATTGGAATGTCTTAATAGCTTTTCTTAGCTATGATCCTTTCTATATCAAGTCTATTTTTGATCTCGTATGCATGAGAAATTAATAAGAAAAGAATTATAAGAATGTTACCTCCAACTACGGAAAATCCGTTATTTAACGAACAATGTTGCATCTTCATTAATCGCCTAACTTGCTACTATAATGATAATCTATTTAAAGGCGTTATCTCAAAATTAAGTAGTATGAGATCTTCAAGTATTATTTGAATTAATTAATGATTGAGAAATAATTCCTTTACATCATTCCCCTCAAGAAGTGTGATATAAGGGATCACACGACAAAAGAAAAAAATATTATGAATATTCACGCATGCAATTCAACTAGCTATACCTCTTTTCACAAAAAGTGTGATATTCATATAACACTTAAATTGTCTCGACCTTTAACCAAATTCTACTTAAAAAAACAAAACAAAAATTGTTTTAAAACTAGGTTAACCTCCCGGACGCCTATCCTAAAATTAAAACAAGTTCGGAGAATGACAATAAGTCCAGTTAACTGCTTAACTAAGAAAATCTATAATGAAAATAAGTATCAAATTTTTTAACTTTGTCTTTATGAATCAAATTTTCTTCTCATTTGTCATCGACTATCGTTATATTTGGTTCTTTAATGGACTTAACTTTATATTTGTGTCTTTCATTTACTTCAATCAATACCAAATCATTAGGCAATAATGATTGTGGTTTACAATTTTCATCATAAATTACTTTCCGTTTCTCTTTAGATCTTTTCAAAAATTTCTGAGCGAATTGATTTGCAATTTGTAATCTGTATTTGGTTTCTTTGTGATATGATTCTATGTTGTAAACTGGGTCAACTGTAACTGAATTCAAAAATTCATAAGTTTGAGGTAAAATTCCAAAAATTAATTGAAATGGGCAATAATTGTTAATAGCGGTGGATGGAGTTGTGTTATAACAATACGTAAAATATGATAACCAATGATCCCAATCAGTTTTACTGTCACTGATGTACGATCGAATATACTCATTAAAAGTTCTGTGTGACCTTTCTACTGTACCAAACGTTCTATGATGATATGCAGCTGACGTGTTATGAGGAATTTTCAAAAATGTACACGATTCCTCAATTCAAATATTTTGTACCTCGATCAGTTAATATTTGCTTTGGTCCACAGATAAGAATAAAATTCTCAAATATAGCTTTATTTTTGGTGTTGGAGTAAAAGTCAATTCTTCTTTTGTTTTAGGAAAAGTTTTGACATTTCGCCACTTTACGATCTTTAAAAGAATTTTACTTTGAATTAGGGGACAATAAAAAATTGTCAAAAAAAAACTGAATAATCTATTCGTTGCATAATTTTCGAAAGGTGCATTTGTTTTTTTTTCATTGTTGTCTTCATTCTGTTTTTTTTAAATTTGTTTTATCGTAATAAATCTTCTTTTTCAAATTTAAATGAGCTTACTTTTAATAAACTTTGTTTTTTAATGGATGGTTTTGCTCTAAAATAGCTACTGCTTCTTAGTTTATCATAACATATCACTGAGTGTAATAATCAAAAGAAATTTAAATTCAAAAAGTGAAATAAATGACACTAATTAAGGTCAATTACTCCTTGCATGTGTCAAATTCAAATATCTCTTCTTCTTGATATACTCAATTGATGAACTACACTCAATCTTCTTCTTCTTCTTCTTCTTTTTCAGCCTGTTTCTATCCACTGCTGGATGTAGGCCTCTCCAACTTCTTTCCATTTCGTACGATCCATTGCCATTTGCTGCCAGTTTGTACCTGCAATATTCTTAATTCCGTTTGTCCATCTCTCTGGTGGTCTACCTATAGCTCGTCTTTTATATGGTCGCCAGTTCATGATCTTTTTGGTCCAACGTTCGTCTGTCCTTCTTGCAATATGTCCCGCCCAGCTCCATTTCAGAGATGCTATTCTTTCCATGACATCAACGACCCTGGTTTGTTGTCGAATCCATTTATTCGTCATTCTGTCTCTGAGTGTTATTCCGAGCATACTCCGTTCCATGGCTCTTTGTGTCACTCTCAATTTATCTTCGGATGCTTTTGTTAAAGTTAACGTTTCCGCTCCATAAGTGAGCACTGGAAGGACACAAGTGTCGAAAACTTTGCGTTTCAGACTATTATTCATTTTGCTTTTGAAAATTAGTCTGAGTTTTCCGAACGCTGCCCATGCAATACCAATCCTACGTCTTATTTCTGCAGTTTGGTTGTCCAGACCTAACTTCAGTTTATGTCCTAGATATACATAGCTGTCGACTCGTTCAATGACAGTGTCACCAATTTTGATTTCTCGATCGTCCCCGATGTTGGTCATGACTTTTGTTTTCGATAAGTTCATCTTGAGGCCAACTTTGCTCGCCTCTTCACTTAACTGTTGTAGCATAAGCTGAGCCTGACCTAGATTCGCTGCTATCGGTACAATGTCATCAGCGAAGCGGAGATTGCTCAGGTACTCTCCATTTATCTTTATTCCCATTTTACTCCAGTTTAACTTCCTAAAAATACTCTGCAGAATCGCCGTGAATAATTTCGGTGAAATGGTGTCACCCTGCCTTACACCTACACTCAACTACACTCAATGAATTGACATAATTAAACATGAACTCAACAATTTTTCTACTTTATATTAGCCTAACTTGGGAATAGACTCAACCTGTCTATTAATTTATTTATTGTCTTGCCTCTTACTCGAACCACGATAGACATTGACCTTAGTCAATGTATCTTTAACAATAAATATTATACCAGAAAAGTAGTAATAATTGAATGTTTATGCCATTAAAATTTGAATTCGAATTCTTTATATAATAAATGTTCACCTCCTCAATAATAATAAAATGTTTGACCTAACAGTCATAACTTGGGACAATTATGAAATTATTACAAACATTGGTTGAATGCCCTATACATAAATCAAACAACACACGTGAAAATGATTAATTAATCGTGTGGGTTACAATTAAAATTTGACAGTGTTGTGCACACACTGCAAGATTTAAGCCTAACAGGATCTTAGGTACACGTTAACAAATTAAAATTGATCACGATTAACTGGATCCATTAATTTTGAGGTGAATCTAAGGGCTACGGCAAAGGCTATACATTGATAATCATGGTCTTGGCATGAATATCTGAAGTTCACAGTTCTTAAGGCAACTGAGCCTAATGAGTTCACTTATCAAAACGTTCATTATTTATTTGTCAGAGTACTAAAATTACATAAATATTTTGAAGAATGACAACCATTGCACTTTTCTATACTATTGTTATCAAGCTGTCGATAATGTCGTACACAATTTGATCAAGTGGTCAAAATTTATTATCTAGTTAAAATTAATTGTGAAATAAGTTGCATGGCTAAAATCATTGATTTAATTACGTTAATTTAAAAGATTCATTGGATTGATTGCATTTGATATAACGATGTATCTTTTTACTTTTACTCAACTTTTCCTCTCCACTTTGTACTGAGCTTTTTATTTCTTCATGATTATGGGAACTATAAGGACGTTGATTTGCATTATCATTGATTGAACTGTCTCGAATTTGTCTACTATAAAAAGTTCTTGTTCGTTTAAAATTACAAATTGTACAATTGACGATAACTCTCACTATGTCTGCACAAAGATTTTTCCAAAACACTTGTCGTCCATATTTCAATGTCCTAAATACTCTCTCTTAAGCGTTATGTTTCTGTGTTTTTAAATTAATGTGGCAATCTTTAATCAACTGAATTTGGTCTAGCTTGTCGTACAAAATCGTCGGTTTATTCGTTATTTTTATCTTCAAATCTTTCAAAATCTGTTTTCCTTCTAAAATCATTTCTTGGACAGTCACATATGAAAAAATTTCATCACTCAAAGGCCAAACTATAGTATGAATTCCAAAATATGTTGCTTTCATTTGAAGGTTTTTGAACAATTCAGACAAATTTATTTTGCCATCTTCCATTACTCTCACTAAATCTATCTCTATAAATTCATTTGGACAATTTCCAAAATTCTTCATTCTATGATCCCATTTTTCAACAGTCAAAATTAAATCACTAACATGAACTATAGGCAAAGAATTGAAGGATGGACATTGTTCAATAATCAATTGAACTGGAGATTCGAAACTATCTTGATTTTTTATTAACTGATGTTTAATCTCATTGAAAGTTTTTAAATAATAATCAATAGAAGTTGCCATATTTTTTCTTTTTTTTTATAATACAACTCATTCCAATTATTGCAGTAAGAAATGTGATAGATTGCGAATCGACAAAAGAAAACCAAATTTATTACTAAAATGAAATATTTAACTTCACTTTTATATAATTTACCTCAGAATCAGATTGTCTTTTTAATGAATTTTTCTAATTACTTTCTTTAATTAAAACAAGAAAAATCTTATTTTTTTTTTCGTGCTTCTAAGTGTTTACCAAAAAAAAAAAATTAATTCAATGATATTACTTCTTGGAAAGTTTGTTTTATTTAATCACTTATATACTCTTTAAAATTCTGTAGTACCTTATAAATCCAATATTTTATCGGAATTGACCATAATTCATGTCCAAAAATCATCATAATTGTTTTATATTCACAATTTACAAGAAAAGAAAATTATTGTACTTAAAGCTGAATATTCCAATTCTTGTGTATTCTGGATGTTCCATCGAATGAGTTCTGGCTGCTCCTGTTGCTGTTGTTGCTGCTACTATATCGTCACTGGGTTGTCGTGCATTATTCGTCTTGGAAGTCAATCACCTCTACTAAATATACTCATGTATTGCTGCATACTCGAATTGTTTCAATGATTCAATGTTAACGTTGATACTGTTTTTAATACGCTGCTTGTGCTTGCATATTTTCTATAAAAATTCCAGTCCACTTTGTTGATATGTACACAATTTTTTTTTAGTTTATAAATTGCGTATCGGAAATTTCGGTAATTCATTAATTGCACAAATGTTTTTAATCAAATGTTTCATTGTTTCGACATATTTTCCATCAACGTATTTTACAACTTAACCTTTACTCGGTTTCGTCTAGTGCCCCGAAGAGCCGCGTACTTACAGTACACCTAGATTACTTTTCCTTTCTTAGGTTTTTGCTCCAAAAATATTTCTATGGAAAATAAAACTGTAAGATTGTTTCATTTTATTTAAGCCAAAATCTTTTTTTTTTCACAAGAACATCACCTCACAAATTTTTTAAGTTATTTTAAATTAATATTTCGTCTAAGTCCACAACATTTTATTTTTCACAAAATTTTTCAAAGTGTTTTATTTTAATTATTGAAATTTTTCTAAGTCCGCTTTGAAAAAAATCACGCCAGAAATTCGTACTGGCTTAGGATCGCCATGAAGAAATATTAAAAATCACTTCTTTATTTTCAAACACTTTATTAGAAATTAATTCAATTACACACAAAAACACAATGTCACTTTTAGTATGGTTAATTCTAATAGTCGCGGGTCGGGTGAGACAACTTAAGACAAATTAAACTGAATGAATTCTTGGTTAGCGTTAAACCTTTACTTATAGTGAATTTAACATTGGAGAGATAGGAGTCATTAAATTTTATGATACCCGCTATCTCATCCTATTCATAAAAACTCAAAACCCAGACATTGGAATGTCTTAATAGCTTTTCTTAGCTATGGTCCTTTCTATATCAAGTCTATTTTTGATCTCGTATGCATGAGAAATTAATAAGAAAAGAATTATAAGAATGTTACCTCCAACTACGGAAAATCCGTTATTTAACGAACAATGTTGCATCTTCATTAATCGCCTAACTTGCTACTATAATGATAATCTATTTAAAGGCGTTATCTCAAAATTAAGTAGTATGAGATCTTCAAGTATTATTTGAATTAATTAATGATTGAGAAATAATTCCTTTACAGTACCTATTCTGGACGATTGATTTAGGACATTTTTCGATTCTAAATGAAATGGCTACAGTCGAAAGCGTCTCAGATCAATCGTTGCAAACAGCTTTGTATACTGTAGACCGAATTATAAAATTAAAAAATTCCTTAATTTTCGGCACACATGTAAATGTAGTTTTCGAATATTTGCAAAAAACTAGAATTAGAGCAATAAGTTTATCACGATCCATTTATCATTGATGGCGGAAATTTGACCATAATCGAGCTTAACGTAGCCTACGTTACGTAGGTTGATTAATAATATCTAAAAACCAATTCTGAATTATTCGAACGTAAACAGAAATATGATGTACTATAGTGTAGTACAAAGTTAATGACAAAATATTTAAATATTTTTGCGCGTTCAAAATATTTTCGCGCGTCAAATAAATTTTTCCTAAAAAATGATTTGACGCGTTACAAAAAGTTCCACTAATAGCCATTTCACATTGGATTTGACTATTCGGATGCGCGTGCGAATAGCCATTTCACATTCGATTTGACTATTCGGACACATTCAAAATTTTCTACCAAAATGATGATTTTTTTAAACCCTCAAATAAAGCAATTTCTTTTATAGAAGACAAATTTCTTGGATTAAATTATGTTGTTAAAAACAAAGGTCTCCTCCAGTTGCAACCGGATGATTGCACATTCAAATTTTCAAAAGTTTTGAAATGAAGGTGATAGTAGTCTGAGAGCGAAAACTGAATTTAACGAAAGAAAGAAGAATGAGATGAAAGATCTGGATTGGATTCTTTATCACGGCTGGGTTAAATCGAAGCTGTAAGCGTAAATCAGTGCGTTGTATAGAACTGAAGTTGTCTTAAGTTGAAAACAAAAGAGTAGAAATATTACCATTAAAAATAGGTAGACAATATTTTTCGATCAAAATGTGCAAAACCTCAACCAATTTTTACCACCTTCTACTGCACATCAGTGCCAGTTCAAGCACTTGCCGAAGTATGAGTAAAAGGATGAGGCTCGCGCTCATTCTCAAACTCGAAGTAGATACTTAGGGTAAGTTGGAAATATATGGTATCTCTAGGGGGGTATACTGATCTAAATAAGGGTACTCAAGAAAAATAAATGAAAGAATCTGAATCCTCGTCTCAAAATACATAGAATTCATTAACTCATTTGACGATATCAAAGTCACTGTAGAGTAGTGATCTGTTTATTTATCTATTTCTCTATTTGTCGGTCACGAATTCCCAGCGTGAAAAATACGCGAAAAAAAACCCCAGCCAAAAAGATTGGCAAAACAAAAATTAAAATGCAATGCAAACCAACAACACAGTCAGCAGGCTCGCGTAGTACGAACACTTGCAGCCAAATAAATCGGCAAAACAAAAATAATTGTGAAAACATTCAAACTTCTAAAAGTTTACCAAAACAAAATTTCTAAAAGCAAATTTGGTAGACAATTTAGAAAAAATAGTCCGTGACACACACACACACCCAGAAGATAACGTTCATAATTCAAATACCTTATCTCAATCTCAGTAAAATTCATGTTCAAGCATTTCCGACTGATTACAATGTAGCCAGCAATCGCAGATTTCAGATGTTGGGGGCCGTTCATAAATGACGTCCACTACTTTTGGTAGATTTTAGACCCCCTGTACCCTTCCGTCCAATTCCATCTGTTTCAGTTACCCCCCTATGAAATGACGTCCGTTTTCTTCAAAACAGCGAAAATAAATTTTTATAGAACATCAGATCCAAAAAGATTCGTGACACTGATTTAACATACCAACGACAAACACATCCTACACAGAATACAAGACACAAATTTCCTGAAAAAACATTTAGCTACTTACTTCCTTAGATCTGAACTGAATACGGAAATAAATTTCAAATTAGATTTTTTACTTCATTAAGTTTCATATTTTCTTGTGCAATAATCCATTTCCATCTGAATCTATCTCGTTATCTATCTCCTAACCGCGGACGTCATTTATGAACGGCCTCTTGTAGTACGCGCGTCTTGTTTGTAGATTTTCCAGTTTATTTATCATGAACATACATGCCACTTGTGACGCAAAATTTTTTTGGTAAAATTTTGTTTCTAGAATTTCTTTGGTCAAATTTTTGCTGTTACAGTTAAACGTGTGCGCCGCCGTCAGCGCGCCGGCGCGCCGCCGAAAAAAGTTCCACGCCGATGCCTCGCCGCCGCCGACGAAAAATGAGTCACGTCGCCGCTGCCGCCGACGGTCATCTGTCGGCGTATCGCATTAGTGCAAAATAAACCAAAAATTCGGTTGATGCCCGAATGTAAAGATACGAATTAGGCACGAATCGCTAGTATCAACTAGAGAGTTAAATAAACTAGATCGAAACTTCATAAATCTGTTCAATTGATTATAAAAATTAAGTGACTTTTCCTACTTCTCTTCGTTTTGTAAATAGTTAATGTGTTACCCATACTGCAATGTATTTCTGAAGCTCACGAAATCTGCAACAAGAGTAGGATCTAGCATTTCTTAGTGACTTAATGACTTAGGGCCTTAGTGACTTTCTATTGAAAATTGGGAAGGGAAATTTTCCTGATGAAAGAAGCAAAGCCGGGGGAGGGGAACTAAGGATCAAAGATCTGAGTTCCTGTTTTTATTTTTGAAGCCTCCCAGTCTTCCAACCTACTGCAGCGGCTTCATAATCATACTTGGATGTAACACTCGAAAAATTACATAACTTCGAAAGGCACACAAGTCTCTCGGCTAACGAATTGTCCAAGTTCATTTGTATCTTTTTCTTTGTTAATGACGAGTAACGTAAAATCATATGGAATCTGTGTTTTTAGAGTAATGATGTGATACGAAGCCCGAGCGCGCTGCTTCGATTCATAAATAAATGTAAAAGAATCAATTTGATCGAAGTCGTACATTGTGAGATAATGTCACGGGAAGGTATTGTGGGGATTTAAGTGAAACATAATGATGTTTCACTGTTCCACAAGTGAGAATGCTGCTTAAGAGAAAGATGTGTTCTCGTTGAGAGCAGAAAATATTCTGTTTTATTTGACGTATAACAATCTCTTATATAGGAATACAAAATGATATAAACACAAAATGGTTGACGAAGTGTCAAATATAAAATGTCGGAAATTTATGATAAAATAAGTCTGATTCTAAAGTGAGTGCGTTTCATGCACGCGTAAATGTATTTGATGCAATGACGATGAATGATGTGGAGTGACGCCACATAACTCCCCTTCTAGAAAAGCCGTTAGGAATTTCGATATAAGAAAATAATCTTGGAGAAAACGTTACATTAAAATTTATCTTATGCTAATTCCACTTTAGAAATCAGATAAAATTATTTTCAAAAAAGATGCAGCTTTGCCTAATCCTTGTCGCATGAATGTGATGGACGGGTGAATTCAAGGCGTTGGTTGAGTATTCGGAGTGCGTAATAATGTTGAGTAACCAATTCGATGATGGATTCGTTGTCCTCTGATGAATTACCACTGGTGTCTCTAAATTGGATGATTCGCTGGAGCGGTTGAGGGATCGAAGAATTTTGGCTGGTTCCTGGTTGAAGCTGCGTGGCTAGTTCTGATGCCTCTGCTGGAATCGGTTTGATGATGCCTTGGAAGGACTGGATCCATGGAATAGTAGTAGCCAAAAACGTTCAAAATAAGATGGAACCAAAAGGAAATTCGATTGTTGCAGCTTGTTGGTCCTTCGATGTGTTTTTAGAGATTCCCCATTGAGACGAAGTGTTGCCGTTTACCAAGTCTTTGTGGTGGTTATTTTTCATGCCAGGATGATGGGAACGATGGTGGTCACTCGGGAATTATTTTGCAAGCTGAGCTGTGTTGAAGTTGAGCTGAGCTAATGTTGAGCTGAGTGAAGGCTGAACTGTGCTTGTTTTTTTATTGCAGAATGTCAAGTGCAGTCTTTCAAGAGAAAATGTTAGGTGCTGAGTGAGCAATTAGAAAATTTTCTTTGAACAGTGAACTTAGCTAGTGATTAAGTTGATTTTTGTTGATTGTTCGTCGTGTTGGAACAAGAATGACGATGGAAATCCTTGATTGTCATGTAGTCTCATGACATAATGCTTTCAAGTTTGTATTTACTTTGTTTATCGGAAGTTGAAAGCGTGTTGTATTTCAAATCGGTTAAAAATGCGTTCAAAAATACTTTGGATGGTTGCCAAAGTTTCCATAGAACACTTTGCGTTTTGCCAGGTTGCTAGTAAAAACTGGTTTGAGTTTCACCTCGACGGTTTTGCGTGAGACAGTGTGAAGCATACAAGCATTTTAAAAATGAAAAGAAAATTCATTCTTTGTTTGTGTTGTTTCAACTATCAAATAATAGTTAATGGTCGGTTGTTAAGGTTAATGTAACCTTTACACAATTACTGCAAAGTTAGAAAACGCAATGTCGATAAAAAGTGTACTTAGTACTTTAGCTTTTTAGAGTGACTGTATAGTTTTCTAGGCGTAATTCATATGTGCAATGAATTAACTTTGCAGGACGAGCGACTGTGATACAGTTTGTTGCAATGCTCGTAAAATTACTGATGAGAAACGAAATTACGGAAAAACGGACTGTACAGATTTTTTCCAAATGTTAACTCGTACATCAGATTTTGAGATGCTAAAAAGATTTATAAGAAGGTCGGAACTAACGAACAGAACATGAGTTAAGTTCGTGAATTAGCATCGCTGCCATCGGTGGGAGTCTCGATTGATTGTTGTTAAACGCTCGCGAACTTAATCCACCTTATGATAATAAAATGTCGCGTTACTGTGCACGGTTGTGCCATAGTACTTTAAGCGGCTGGCCTGATGTATTTCTGATCATATCCATAGACATTACAAGGATGTAGCAACATGCAGATGCTAGGCAACCTTCAGACATATAGATCATGATAACTGACATGTAAAAGTTGGTTAACTTAGGTCCAGACTATGCTTAGGTTTTCCCGAAGTAACAGTTACCAGGTTGAAACACTTTCGTAACATAAAGTTTGTTGAACAGCGAAAGCGAAACCTATGAGGTGGTAGACATTTTTTTAGTTTCGACCTGTAAAACTTATTTTTCGTTCATCCAAACGCGCTGAAGTGGTAAGCGTAAGGTTGAGAACAAAAATTCTCGCGATAGATGTTGCATCGCGGTTGGCGTGATTTGATTTGAGTCGTAAACGTTACCACAGTTTGTGTGATGACGTACGTGCTTGTACGATAGATTCGCTTATGTCAGCTGAATCGTGTACTTGTTTACCATTTCTTACTGATTTCATTTGTTGACACATTAAATACGTTTTTTGTTGAGTTAGCCTAGAAAATTTAGCTTTACTGTGAAAACGTGCTTGAACTGTGTTAATTGCTAGCTTATGCTATTGAAAGAATAATGGTATAGACTCAGATTTTTTAACACAAAATGTCTAAATTTACCGCTTCCATGCGATATTAGAAATTGTGCTATGTTAATTATTAATTTGAGCGACGGGCGCGACTAGTCTTGGATTGACGGGCGCGGCTGGTCGGAGAGTGACGGGCGCGACTAGTCTTGAATTGACGGACTCGACTTGTTGTAGAGCCACCGGCTTGATTAGTTATGAAGCGCGGTCTTGATTAGTCGTGAAGCGACGGGCTTGACTAGTCATGGAAGCAGTACAGCAGAAATCTACAAAGTGTTTCACTTTGTGAGTGCACTGTAGTGTACTGGAATGTCGGAGATGTTGCTCGTTGCAATGTCCGAGATTGAATGCCTGAATGGTACATGAAGCATTCGGTATGTATGCTAAACAATGTTAGTTTAACATAAGCTATTCTAGATTCTAGATGAATCTAGCGAATAACAAAATTAAGTTTTTCGGTGGTAGATTTGAAAATTACCGACCCATAAGCCTATTGTCAACACTCTACAAGTTGTTTATGAAAATCATTACGAAAAGGAACACTAACAAGTTCGACTTCTACCAACCTGTTGAACAAGCTGCTTTCAGATCTGGTTTCAGCACAAACGACCATTTGCAGGTGATGAGAACGCTTATTGAGAAGTGTCGTGAATACAACATCGACATAGTCTTGCTATTCATAGACTTCGAAAAAGCTTTCGATTCAGTGGAAACATGGTCGATATTGGACGCATTAGACGAATGTAGAGTAGACTCAAGGTACTCCAACACAATTCGATATGTGTACAAAAATGCTACTTCATGTATAAAACTTCATAAGAGCACGGAGAAATTCAGAATTGGCCGAGGTGTAAGGCAGGGTGACACCATTTCACCGAAATTATTCACGGCGATTCTGCAGAGTATTTTTAGGAAGTTAAACTGGAGTAAAATGGGAATAAAGGTAAATGGAGAGTACCTGAGCAATCTCCGCTTCGCTGATGACATTGTACCGATAGCAGCGAATCTAGGTCAGGCTCAGCTTATGCTACAACAGTTAAGTGAAGAGGCGAGCAAAGTTGGCCTCAAGATGAACTTATCGAAAACAAAAGTCATGACCAACATCAGGGACGATAGAGAAATCAAAATTGGTGACACTGTCATTGAACGAGTCGACAGCTATGTATATCTAGGACATAAACTGAAGTTAGGTCTCGACAACCAGACTGCAGAAATAAGACGTAGGATTGGTCTTGCATGGGCAGCGTTCGGAAAACTCAGACTAATTTTCAAAAGCAAAATGAATAATAGTCTGAAACGCAAAGTTTTCGACACTTGTGTCCTTCCAGTGCTCACTTATGGAGCGGAAACGTTAACTTTAACGAAAGCATCCGAAGATAAATTGAGAGTGACACAAAGAGCCATGGAACGGAATATGCTTGGAATAACACTCAGAGACAGAATGACGAATCAATGGATTCGACAACAAACCAGGGTCGTTGATGTCATGGAAAGAATAGCATCTCTGAAATGGAGCTGGGCGGGACATATTGCAAGAAGGACAGACGAACGTTGGACCAAAAAGATCATGAACTGGCGACCATATAAAAGACGAGCTATAGGTAGACCACCAGAGAGATGGACAAACGGAATTAAGAATATTGCAGGTACAAACTGGCAGCAAATGGCAATGGATCGTACAAAATGGAAAGAAGTTGGAGAGGCCTACATCCAGCAGTGGATAGAAACAGGCTGAAAAAGAAGAAGAAGAAGAAGAAGATTTGTACCAGCATAGTAATTTGACTGTTCAGAGGTAATGCTCTGTGAACGTCGGGGTCACCAGTTGTGGGGATTTAAGTGAAACATAATGATGTTTCACTGTTCCACAAGTGAGAATGCTGCTTAAGAGAAAGATGTGTTCTCGTTGAGAGCAGAAAATATTCTGTTTTATTTGACGTATAACAATCTCTTATATAGGAATACAAAATGATATAAACACAAAATGGTTGACGAAGTGTCACATATAAAATGTCGGAAATTTATGATAAAATAAGTCTGATTCTAAAGTGAGTGCGTTTCATGCACGCGTAAATGTATTTGATGCAATGACGATGAATGATGTGGAGTGACGCCACAGTATCAAACATCTAAAAATAATCGGTATTTTTAACACATATTTCTTCCTTTAATAAAAAATTAAAAAAATCTCTTTGATTTTCAAACGACGGGTAAGCCCGAACGCGCTGCTTCGATTCATAAATAAATGTGAAAGAATCAATTTGATCGAAGTCGTAGATTGTGAGATAATGTCACGGGAAGGTAGCAAGATTCTAAAAATAATCGGTATTTTTAACACATATTTCTTCCTTTAAAACTGAAAAAAATAAAAAAAAATCTCTTTGATTTTCAAACGACGGGTAAACCCGAACGCGTTGCTTCGATTCATAATTAAATGTGAAAGAATCAATTTGATCGATGTCGTAGATTGTGAGATAATGTCACGGGAAGGTAGCAAACATCTAAAAATAATCGGTATTTTTAACACATATTTCTTCCTTTAAAACTGAAAAAATTAAAAACATTTCTCTTTCATTTTCAAACGACGGGAGAAGAATATATAGCCTGTTTCTGAGCCTAACTGTCAAACTAAAAAAAAACACCTGTCAAAATTTGACGAGGGTACAATAGACCTGTCAAAAAAGGGTTGACGAGGGTAAAATAGAGGTCAATAAATCTGTCAAAAAGAGTTGATGAATAGACAATAGAACTATAATGACCTAATATATTCGCGAACTTTATCAGTTTTTATTCCCGTTTCTCGTCAGAGAAACGGGTCTTCAAAAAAAAATTGAGTCTGTCTGTCCGCACCCCGACATCAGTAGGTAATACAGAAATATAGCAGCATTATCTATCTATATATCTAGTTCTATCTATCTATCTATCTATCTATCTATCTATCTATCTATCTATCTATCTATCTATCTATCTATCTATCTATCTATCTATCTATCTATCTATCTATCTATCTATCTATCTATCTATCTATTTATATGTTTATCTATTTATCTACATGTGTCAGTTATTACTACTAATGAGTTATGTCTGGGGCTGGTCCAAGAAATTTTTTGAGTCTGTCTGTCCGAGGCAGAGCCTAAAATAACATACATCGTTGGGGGAAAAGTGCACCAGACGCCCTCTGAGGTGCTCCAACGCCTTTTCCTGTCGCTTATTTGGGATCGATGAGCGTTTTAAGTGCGAGCTATGTAAACCATAACTCGGAAAATACTGCAGCTAGAAAGTTCGTTTAAAAGACAAATTCATAGAGTTTTAGATTCTAGTCGATGCGTGTTTCATTGTTTCCCTTAAAAGTCGCTTGTTTGGGACCTATGAGCGTTTTAAGTGCGTCAATTTTCCGATTTTTATCAAAGTTTTGATTTTCGTCAAATTATTGAATTTCGTAAAATTTTTTATTTTCATAAAATTTTCGATTTTCATCAAATTTTTGAATTCCGTCAAATTTTCGAATTTCGTCAAATTTTCGATTTTCTTCAAATTATTAAATTTCGTAAAATTTTCGATTTTCGTCAAATGAAAGCAGGAAGGTTCAGATCAAAGAGAAAGTTATACAGTCTTGTAAGAAGAATATTTTCGTTCAAACTGCACAATATGATTGTCTATTATGTGCGACGAAATTCTAAAAAATTACAACTTACAAAAGAGCTGATATCGCCCAAAACCACTTACAGTGGAGGTGTGACGCAAGTCCTGTTATCTACTTACAAAAGAACTGATATCGGTGTAGGTGACGCTTACAGATTCGACACGCAAAAAGGTATGCGTCACAAATGGCAGCTGATGAGGAAAGTACGCGAAAGTTTTATCAACAAAAATCTTACCAGAAAAATTTTAGGAAGGAAATTATAATAAAAAAGTTTGCGTCACAAGTGGCAGATGTTGAGGAAGTAAAATTTTTAAAATTGTGAAATATATTCCTTTAAAGAATTCTCTTCCTAAAATTTTTCTGGTAAGATTTTTGTTGATAAAACTTTCGCGTACTTTCCTCATCAGCTGCCATTTGTGACGCATACCTTTTTGCGTGTCGAATCTGTAAGCGTCACTTACACCGATATCAGTTCTTTTGTAAGTCGATAACAGGACTTGCGTCAAACCTCCACTGTAAGTGATTTTGGGCGATTTATCTTTTAATAGTCTTTTTTTGCAGATTTTGTTGCACAATATCTTATTTCAAAGCTACTTTGATGCGGTACCCCTTTTAAGAAAAGTTTTAAATGTCCTCGAGTTATTGCATTCCCTATGGCTACGTGTTGTTTTTAAAACAACAAAAAAACAACAAAATGAAATTTTTGCATCGAAAAAACAACAAAATATTATTGTTGTTTACCGTTAGTAGGCATTGGGTTAACTGACTAAATTCCGATTTATATAGAAAAGCTATTTTAGCCAATACACTAAATAAATCCTGTTTTTCATTATAAATGTTTTGTTTTGTTTATTCGCCGTAGCCTGATGATGATCCAAACGCGGATCGAAATATAGCGATTTAACATAGAAAAACAACAAATCTTTTGAATTACACGTAACGCCGACTCCAACCGATAAAAAAATCCAACCATTTCATTATAAATATTATATTTGGCCGTAATCAGAACACATTTACAAACAAAAAAGAGTAGAGACGTTAGCTTTTATTAAATTCTAGGTTTCTAGATCGAAAATTTCTAATTTTTCAATAACTCGGACCCATGTAAAACTTTTGTCATAGTCTTTTTAGTTATCAGTTTCTCATCAAAATAACTTTAGAATCCCAAGTAGCATTTCAGAAAAAATAACTTATTCGTTAGAATAACGTTGTAGCAACGTTGTCACAACGGTTTTGCAACCGTTGTTGCCCGGTTATAGTTTAACCTAGGTCAATTAACCGTTGGATAACAGTTAAACAACGAAAAAGTTAAAAATTTAAGGTAGAGCAACTATAATTTTTAACTTTTTCGTTGTTTAACGGTTATCCAACGGTTAATTGACGTAGGTTAAACTATAACCGGGCAACAACGGTTGCACAACCGTTGTGGCAACGTTGCTACAACGTTATTTTAACGAATAAGTTATTTTTTCTGAAATGCTACTTGGGATCAGATATTGTGCGACTAATTTATACGCATCTTGCAAGAAAATCTTAAAAAAAAACTCTTTTAGATGCTAATTGATAAATGTCCTGAAGCGCCGCTTGATATTTTTCAAAAATCGAGGGACCCTAACAATTAGTTTTGTGCTGGAATATTTTCCAGAATTTGTCTAAAATATCTGTAGTACATCTTGATTTGAGCTCAATTACTCTCGAGAATTTTTTGAAACAACTAACAAAATGGAGAAACGGGTAGGCCACGTCAGTGGCCTTACTTGTGTCACTATATCGTGAGAAAGTTTTCTCCCACACTAAACACAATGGTCAACCATACAAAAGGTTCTTCTGGCAGTATACAATAGAATCTTAGAGACCCAACATACTTTAGCATTTTAACAAATTAGCTGTCAGGACATCGTGAGAAGATTTTCACCTACGCATCAGACAAAAGTGCCTGATAAAGGTTTTATAAATCAAACTTAGTTACACGACCCATTGTATCATAAAAATTCTCCCACGCTTCATAAAATTGTCCTGAACAAAACGACCTGATATACTTGCCCTTTTTACCGAATTCAATGTCACAGGATCGTGAAAAAAAATGTTTCCCACACTCGATAAGAAGGTATTATGAATAGCAAATTATATACAATAGAAATTCAAGTGACCCAATCTTAATATTTGGTCTAAAAATCAATTATTCCTAGAAAATAGCAAATATCCTTTATCAGTTAAATTTCACTCGTCCATTTATCACCCACAAAAAAAACCAACAAATCATTGTGATTCAGGTTGTAAAATCAACTAAAAATATATCTCACATACCCTTTACGCTAATAAAATGAAAGTATTCAACCACCTTTTGTTAACTCTATTCTCAAAGAATGATATACGCAACAAAGGATATGGAAAACAAGGCATCAGAACAGTCGGAGCGTTTGCTGCGACTTAGCCCCGTACGACCCGTAATCCTATTTCGTCCGTAACCATAATACGTCCGTAGCCGTAATACGCCCGGAACCCTAATACGTCTACAACCCTCTAATGCGTCTGTTACCAAAATGCAAGTCAAGTTGGGCATGGTCAAATTTACTGAAAGTGTCCATTTTTAAAATTGCGCATAGCGCAATTACGAAAGCCCGTACGAAGTACCTCTCAAATAAAACCAACAATTTACGATATTATTTTAGAAACCCAAAATTTTCTGCCAACTTTCTATTGGGTATTCAATTATCTCTCAAATGAAACAAAAACTAGCAAAATCGGATGAGATTTACTCGATTTATGTGCAAAAAACACTTAGGGCCGAGTAGCGGCCTTAGTCCAAGGGCCCAAATTTGAAACTTTTTTTGCCATCATTCTATTCGGCATTCAATTATCTCTCAAATGGAACAAAATCTAGCAAAATCGGATAAGATTTACTCGATTTATGTGTAAAAAACACTTAGGGCCGAGTAGCGGCCTTAGTCCAAGGGCCCAAATTTGAAACTTTTTTCGCCACGTTATTTTCGGTATTCAATTATCTCTCAAATGAAACAAAATCTAGCAAAATCGGATGAGATTTACTCGATATATGTGCAAAAAACACTTAGGGCCGAGAAGCGGCCTTAGTCCAAGGGCCCAAATTTGAAACTTTTTTTGCCATCATTCTATTCGGCATTCAATTATCTCTCAAATGGAACAAAATCTAGCAAAATCGGATGAGATTGACTCGATTTATGTGTAAAAAACACTTAGGGCCGAGTAGCGGCCTTAGTCCAAGGGCCCAAATTTGAAACTTTTTTCGCCACGTTATTTTCGGTATTCAATTATCTCTCAAATGAAACAAAATCTAGCAAAATCGGATGAGATTTACTCGATTTATGTGAAAAAAACACTTAGGGCCGAGAAGCGGCCTTAGTCCAAGGGCCCAAATTTGAAACTTTTTTTGCCATCATTCTATTCGGCATTCAATTATCTCTCAAATGGAACAAAATCTAGCAAAATCGGATGAGATTTACTCGATTTATGTGCAAAAAACACTTAGGACCGAGTAGCGGCCTTAGTCCAAGGGCCCAAATTTGAAACTTTTTTCGCCACGTTATTTTCGGTATTCAATTATCTCTCAAATGGAACAAAATCTAGCAAAATCGGATGAGATTTAGTCGATTTATGTGCAAAAAACACTTAGGGCCGAGTAACGACCTTTGAGCCCTCCCAACAAGCTCGCGTTGCATCTTACCCAAAAACAACGTTCAGCAACTTTGTTCTACTCGTCAATACCTTTCATTTGATATATCACAAGCAGCTATTGCGTGCGTATTTCGGTAGATATCGTCGAAAGACTGAAAAACACCTATAGGGCCCTAGCTCTGGAAGGGCCGACCCTACCATGCCCATTTTCGAACTTGACCTTACTTTTGTCGATACCAATCGGGGAAAAAAAGAATTTTGAAAAAAGGTTGTGATTTGCTCAAGCTAGAGGGGTCACGGACGGACGGACGGACATTTTTTTTATTGCGGATTCGTCATCTATGAACACAACCAAATGCTTTGCCGCGTGTGCAAATAATGTTTTTTTCCTGGTACCCAAAATCAGATTTCCCGAATTTCCCGGTATCCTTAAAATTTAGCTAGATTTCCTGATAAAAAAGTTCTGATTTCCCGTTAAAAATTTTCTCATTTCCCGGTGAATGTAATATTTATTTTGTTTTTCAATTAAGTTTGATCTAGTACTGTCGTGACAAACATGAATTATGTTATAAAACGTTGAAAGCCAAAGTCTTGCATTCCAAATGTTTTCTATGTCAGATTTATAATATTTTTCGTTTTATACTCTCAGCTATTGTAGTGCCTGCCTAATGAATCCAGCTGCCTGGGCCCGCGACGTTTGAGAAGTTACTGAATGATCGTGAGCGGAGCGAGGGAAAAATTTTAGCGATTTGTACTTTGAAAATATTCTATTCTCTGACTACAACCCTATATTTATGACGTTCAGCGTCTCGTTCAATTGTCAATTTTCTGTTTTGTACATTCTATTTAGGACTTTTCAGCGAAATATTTGTCACGGCTCAGCTCCTGTGAAATTTTAGAAGAATGAGAATGATCGCGAGCGAGAAAATTTCGCGATTTTATAATTTTAAAACTTTCCATTTCTGACTTCTCAGCCATTTCGAATCGACTTCCCGTTTTTTCTCGATTTCCTGTTTTTTCGATTTCCAGTCTATTGCAATTTCCCGGTGAGTTTGATTTCCCGGTGAGTTCGATTTCTCGGTCAGTATGATTTCCCATCAATTTCGATTTCCAGTCAATTTCAATTTCCCGGTGAGTTCGTTTTTCCGTCGAGTTCGTTTACTTGGTCAGTATGATTTCCCATCAATTGCGATTTCCAGTCAATTTCGATTTCCCGGTGAGTTCGATTTCTCGGTCAGTATGATTTCTCATCAATTCGGTTTCCCGTCAATTTCAATTTCCAGGTGAGTTAGATTTCCCGGTGAGTTTGATTTACCGGTGAGTTCGATTTTCCGGTGAGTTGAATTTCCCGGTGAATTCGATTTCTCGGTCAGTATGATTTTCAATCGATTTCGATTTCCAGTCAATTTCAATTTCAATTTCACGGTGAGTTCGATTTCCCGGCGAGTTCGTTTACTTGGTCAGTATGATTTCCTATCAATTGCAATTTCCAGTCAATTTCGATTTCCCGGTGAGTTCGATTTCTCGGTCAGTCTGATTTCTCATCAATTCGATTTCCCGTCAATTTCCAAGTCAATTTCAATTTCCAGGTGAGTGCGATTTCCCGGTTAGTTGAACTTCCCGGTTAGTTCGATTTCTCGGTCAGTATGATTTCCTATCAATTTCGATTTCCCGGTGAGTTAGATTTTTCAGAGAGTTCTCATCAATTTCGATTTCCAGTCAAGTTCAATTTCCCGTTAATTTCAATTTCCCGTTAATTTCAATTTCCCCTGGCTTCCCGCTTCACGGTGTAACGAAAGAAATTCTTTTGGTGGATTTCCCGGTATCCCGGTTTTCGGCCAAAAAATTTCCCGGTATCCCAGATACCAAGGATACACATTATTTGCACACGCGTGCTTTGCCCTTACTGTCTGCTTCCAATTCGACGTGTTACAAACGGCATATTAATCTTATAAGCCCCCAGTACTTCGTACGGGGCTAAAAATGTTGTTACCTGTAAGATGGACCGGTAAGATGGACCGCGAAGAAAACTTTATTTATTTTATTTGTTTTGTTCGCATTTTCTTAACACGAACACAATAGGACCTGTTTAGACGTACAGAATATATTATTTTCAAGTGATGGGAATTAATTTACTTCTCGATGATCCTTGAAAAATTATCGAATCATTTTCATAAAAAAGGGTGTGTGTACATTGAGTTCTTCACAGATTTGTTTCGACATCTCTACTGTTTAACTCACAAAAGTGGCTCATCGTTAGCAGCAAGTAGTTGAAATGTTTGCAGATTACTTCGAGGGACTATACACAAAAGACGAGGAACCGTTCGATTTTGACGACGAGTACGGTACAGAACCTGATGATGCATGGGAAGTCGAGCTGTCGATGTCTGATATTGATACAGCGATTGAGAGGTTGGATGCTAAAGGTAGTGCTGGATCCGGTAATATTCCGCCAATTTTTGTGAAAAAATGCAAGGACGTATTGGTTTGGCCACTTTGGATTTTGTTTCGTAAGTCGATGGAACTTGGGATAATATCTTCAAAGTTAAAGATCTCAAAAGTGGTGCCTGTTTACAAGAAGAAAGGGAAGAAGAACGACGTTACGAACTATCGCATCACAGCCATCAGTTCAGTCATATTAAAAGTCTATGAGAGTGCGATTCAGCCGAAGCTTTTAAGCGGAATAAACCCAAAAGTTTGTAACGCGCAGCATGGGTTTAGGCCTAGACGATCAGTGGAAACGAATTTACTAAATGTGTCCATCGCAGCACATGATGCTTTCTTTAAGAAGCGGCAACTGGATGCTTTCTACGGTGATTTTCAAAATGCGTTCGATAAACTTTGGCATCGGATGTTAATAAGAAAGATGAAATGGTTTAGCATAGGAAGAAGAACGGCAAAGTGGTTATTTGAATTTGTCAGTGGACGGCAATTTTATGTGGCTATTGGCGATGTCAAATCAAGAACCTATGTAGCGACTTCGGGTGTTCCAGCTGGTAGCATTCTCGGCCCAACGTTGTTTTTAATTGGTGTCAACGACATAGTTGAATGTGTGGTATTTGCACTTCCACTTCTGTTTGCAGATGATATAAAGTTACTCATGCAAGTTGGTTCGACCGCTGATGCGAGAGAACTTCAAACTGATATCAACAATGTTCTGAGATGGAGTGAAATAAACAGGCTTCCATTCAACCAGGCGAAATGTGAAGTAATCACGTTGGCACGAATAAATGATCCGTATTACGTCACGTATTTCATGGGTGAAAATGTCATCGAACGCAAACAGGAAGTTAGAGATCTCGGTATTCCAGTAGATACTAAATTCGATCTACTAGCACACATGGAACGAAGTATTACTAGGGCGAGGCAGTCAATGGGCTACATAAAGTCGATATCGAAAGGGCAGTTTGGTACGAGAGCATTAGTGGTGCTATACAACGCCTATGTGAGATCGAAACTAGAATTTGCTTCTGTCATTTGGGATCCATATCAACAGAATTATAGCGATGATATCGAGTCCGTCCAAAAACAGTTCGTGATGTATGCATTGGGTGACACAAATCGTATTCCGCCATACCGATTGTTACCATATGAAGAGCGATGTGAAAAACTTGGATTGGATAAACTATCAACCCGTAGAAAGATAAACAATGCATTAATGGCATATGATTTGTACAACGGAAGGATCAATGATGTGAACATTGAGACGAGATTCATCAGAAGACAACACCATCGACAGCTTCGGAACGAAAGACCACTAGCTGAGACCATCTATGAAACGAGATATGGGTATAATCAACCGCTTGCTAAGATTATTCGGACAGTGAATGAATTTGGTGGTCTAATGGCGATGAATCGAAATGAGTTCAAAGTGCAAATAACGAAGAAACTGAAAGAACAGCCTCATGATGAATTGGATGATGGAACGTAGATTTTTTTTTTTTTTTTTTTTTTTTTCTTTCTTCGTGTTTTTTATTAGAATGTTATTAGAATTTTTATTAGAATTTGACGAAATTTTCCGTGATGTGTTCATTGTATTTGACTTTAATGATTTTTTGCTTCAAATTTGTATGGATTTTTGTAAATCGATGTTTGTATACAGCTGATTACATTGGCGGTGAAATAAATGAAATTGAAATTAATTTACTTCTCGATGATCCTTGAAAAATTATCGAATCATTTTCATAAAAAAGGGTGTGTGTACATTGAGTTCTTCACAGATTTGTTTCGACATCTCTACTGTTTAACTCACAAAAGTGGCTCATCGTTAGTGACTCTAAAATTGTGTAATATTTTGACAATTTTAATGTTGAAAAAAAAAAATTGTGTAAAAGAAAAGAAAGAAATTTTTAATCTGGTACAAATTTACATCTTAAAAAAAAATTGAAATTTTGTTAAAAAAATCTGAAAAACATTTTCAATAAAAAAAATTAGAAAATTTTATTTCACTGTAAAAAAAAAAACTGAAAATAGTTTAGTGTGGATAAAAATGGCATCTAATTGGAATATGCGGGATAGTGATGATGGCGATGAAATTTATTCTGCAGTGGTTGACATGTTGGGGACTGAGAATACTGTAGCTGAAGATGCTCAACTAGCTTGGAATGACGTTGATGTAGTGGAGGATGAAGTACTAGCTGATGTGGTGGGAAAATGGGAAAATGCATTCAGTACTGCAATAGAGCATGTAGAAAGAGTAAATGATGGTGACATGCCTACAATGCCGCTAGCAGAATATTACGAATCTATTGGACGTATTCCTGCTGAATTTGTTCCTGATGGAAATATGGTTCCAGACGAAATCCCAGAAAATCCTATAGATGGTTTAAATGTTGAGGATGTTATCTTTGGTGGGGCTTGCCGTGTACAATCCGGTGGTGGACATACAGCAGTCAACAATTTACAACATGAAGCTGAAAACGACGAAGAACCTCTATTTAAAGTATTACGGAAATAGGAAATAGGAAATCGGATTGTTCATAAACAAGCGGTGGTCGGATCGCATAATTCACACGAAAAGCATATCCGATCGAGTGATATACGTAAGCCTGAAGATAAATAACAGATACAGTGTCAAATTAATTCAGGTTTACGCACCCACGTCCACCCATGATGACGAAGAAGTAGAAAGATTCTATGAAGATGTCGAGAAAGCTCTGGACGAAAACCCTTCACATTACCAATATCTAATCGGTGATTTCAATGCGAAGCTGGGAAAACGAGAAGAAGACTCCGAAGTTTCTGTTGGTAGTTTTAGCAACGACCAAAGAAATGAGCGTGGAAATACTTTACTCAACTTCTTACAGCAACACAATTTGTACGCAATGAATTCATTTTTTGCAGGAAAGCCTCAACGGAAATGGACTTGGGCTAGTGCAGATGGTGTAACGAAAAATGAGATCGATTACATCATAACTGGCTGTAAGTCAACCGTTAAGAACGTTACGGTCCTAAACAATTTTTCAACCGGTAGTGATCACCGAATGGTTCGTGCAAGAGTCACGTTAAATACCAGATTTCAAAGATCACAACTAGTTCAGAAAAGTGAAAGGATTGACGTACAACGGCTTTACACACAAAATGAAGAATTTGCTACGAAAATGACTGCCGGATTAGATAACGTCAACAATCAATGTGAAACATTGGACGAATTGAATACCAAAATCGTCGATACAATAATGGGATTCATGAAATCCAAATGCAAATCCGTCCAAGGGAAAGAATCAAAACTCAGCAGAGAAACATTAGACCTGATCGCAAGCAGAGCAGAGTTGGTAAAAAACGGAGGACGAGATTCGGTGGAATACCGGAACCTGTCTAAAAGTATCAACAAAGCAAGGAGATCAGATGAAAGAAAATATAATGTCCAATTGGCTCAAAACATAATTGAAGCTAACTGCAATATGAAAGTCCTACGGAGAAAAATGACAAACGCCAAAAAAGAAATCTTCAAATTACGAGACAAAACAGGAACGATCCAAACGGATCGAAATGCGATATTAAACATTGGCAACAGAATTTTATGAGAATTTGTTTTCTTCAGCAAGACAGAGCCCAACGGAAGAAACCGAAGATAGACCAATAATAAGAAACGTGGGATCGGAGGATATGCCCGACATAACTGTTGATGAAGTCAAAGCTGCAGTAGCCGAGATGAAAAACAAAAAGTCTCCCGGAGAAGATGGTGTTCCAGTGGAAGCCATTAAACTAGGTGGAGACTCATTATTAAAGGCAATCACGGCTTTGTTTAATCAATGTCTCCAATGGGAAGAAGTACCAGAAGCCTGGGAAAATGCGGTAATTACATTGCTGCATAAAAAAGGAGACATAACAAAGCTGGAAAATTACCGACCCATAAGCCTATTGTCAACACTCTACAAGTTGTTTATGAAAATCATTACGAAGAGGAACACTAACAAGTTCGACTTCTACCAACCTGTTGAACAAGCTGCTTTCAGATCTGGTTTCAGCACAAACGACCATTTGCAGGTGATGAGAACGCTTATTGAGAAGTGTCGTGAATACAACATCGGCATAGTCTTGCTATTCATAGACTTCGAAAAAGCTTTCGATTCAGTGGAAACATGGTCGATATTGGACGCATTAGACGAATGTAGAGTAGACTCAAGGTACTCCAACACAATTCGATATGTGTACAAAAATGCTACTTCATGTATAAAACTTCATAAGAGCACGGAGAAATTCAGAATTGGCCGAGGTGTAAGGCAGGGTGACACCATTTCACCGAAATTATTCACGGCGATTCTGCAGAGTATTTTTAGGAAGTTAAACTGGAGTAAAATGGGAATAAAGATAAATGGAGAGTACCTGAGCAATCTCCGCTTCGCTGATGACATTGTACCGATAGCAGCGAATCTAGGTCAGGCTCAGCTTATGCTACAACAGTTAAGTGAAGAGGCGAGCAAAGTTGGCCTCAAGATGAACTTATCGAAAACAAAAGTCATGACCAACATCGGGGACGATAGAGAAATCAAAATTGGTGACACTGTCATTGAACGAGTCGACAGCTATGTATATCTAGGACATAAACTGAAGTTAGGTCTGGACAACCAAACTGCAGAAATAAGACGTAGGATTGGTCTTGCATGGGCAGCGTTCGGAAAACTCAGACTAATTTTCAAAAGCAAAATGAATAATAGTCTGAAACGCAAAGTTTTCGACACTTGTGTCCTTCCAGTGCTCACTTATGGAGCGGAAACGTTAACTTTAACAAAAGCATCCGAAGATAAATTGAGAGTGACACAAAGAGCCATGGAACGGAGTATGCTTGGAATAACACTCAGAGACAGAATGACGAATCAATGGATTCGACAACAAACCAGGGTCGTTGATGTCATGGAAAGAATAGCATCTTTGAAATGGAGCTGGGCGGGACATATTGCAAGAAGGACAGACGAACGTTGGACCAAAAAGATCATGAACTGGCGACCATATAAAAGACGAGCTATAGGTAGACCACCAGAGAGATGGACAAACGGAATTAAGAATATTGCAGGTACAAACTGGCAGCAAATGGCAATGGATCGTACGAAATGGAAAGAAGTTGGAGAGGCCTACATCCAGCAGTGGATAGAAACAGGCTGAAAAAGAAGAAGAAGAAGAAGGAAATAGGAACGCTACTATGAAAATTTTCGAACACAAGGTGTGCGTTATTCATTGTCGATTACTACACCAGGACCTAATGTACATCCAGAGAACTGGTTGAAGAGTCTTCTTACAGGTATTATTACGCATTTTTTTAATGATACTAGTATAGCTATAAGAGATGGTGATAGAGTAGGAATGACTCTTCAAAACGAAATATGTAGCACGGACCCTGTATACATTTCACTAAGAAGAGCCGATCAGTTGTCAGCTGAAATCATTCTTGATCGCATTATGAAAATATTTGATAGCAACAAAGAATTCTTTCTTTGTAATTTTATGAGAATTTGTTTTCTTCAGCAAGACAGAGTCCAACGGAAGAAACCGAAGATAGACCAATAATAAGAAACGTGGGATCGGAGGATATGCCCGACATAACTGTTGATGAAGTAATGGCCGCAGTCTTCTTCTTCTTCTTTTTCAGCCTGTTTCTGTCCACTGCTGGACGTAGGCCTCCCCAATTCTTTTCCATTCCGAACGATTAGTTGCCACTTGTTGCCAATTTGCGCCTGCGATTCACTTTATACCATTACTCCACCTCTCTGGTGGTCTACCTCTAGGTCGTGTTTTAGGTGGTTCAGTTCATGATCTTTTTGGTCCAACGTTCGTCCGTACTTCTTGCAATATGTCCCGCCCAGCTCCACTTTAAAGATGCTATTCTTTCCATGACATCAACGACTTTTGTTTGTTGTCGAATCCATTGATTTGTCATTCTATCTCTGGGCGTAATTCCAAGTATACTCCGTTCCATGGCTCTTTGTGTCACTCTCAATTTATCTTCGGATGCTTTCGTTAAAGTTAACGTTTCCGCTCCATAAGTGAGCACTGGAAGGACACAAGTGTTGAAAACTTTGCGTTTCAGACTATTATTCATTTTGCTTTTGAAAATTAGCCTGAGTTTTCCGAACGCTGCCCATGCAAGACCAATTCTACGTTTTATTTCTGCAGTTTGGTTGTCTAGACCCAACTTCAATTTGTGACCTAGGTACACATAACTGTCGACTCGTTCAATGACAGTATCACCGATTTTAATGTCTCTGTCGTCGTCAATGTTTGTCATGATTTTCGTTTTCGACAAATTCATCTTGAGGCCGACTTTGTTTGACTCCTCATTCAGCTGTTGCAACATAATTTGCGCCTGATCTAGATCAGCTGCCATCAGGGAGATGTCATCTGCGAAACGGAGATTACTCAGGTACTCTCCATTTATGTTGATACCCATTTCACTCCAGTCTAATTTCTTAAAAACACTCTCCAGAATCGATGTGAATAACTTAGGTGATATGGTGTCACCCTGTCGTACACCTCTACCAATTCTGAATTTTTCAGTGCTTTTATGAAGTTTTATACACGACGTAGCGTTTTTATAGACGTATCGAATTGTGTTGGAGTATCTTGAGTCTACTCTGCACTCGTCTAATGAGTCCAATATCGACCATGTTTCCACTGAATCAAAAGCTTTTTCAAAGTCTATGAATATCAAGACCACAGCAATCTTATATTCATTGCATTTCTCAATTAGCGTTCTCATCACATGTAAGTGGTCGTTTGTGCTGAATCCTGATCTAAATGCAGCTTGTTCAACAGGTTGGTAGAAGTCGAGCTTCTTGGTGTTCCTCTTCGTAACTATTTTCATGAACAACTTGTAGAGTGTTGATAAGAGACTTATGGGTCGATAGTTTTCCAACTTTGTTATGTCTCCTTTTTTATGCAGCAATGTTATCACTGCATTTTCCCATGCTTCTGGTACTTCTTCCCATTGAAGACATTAAATTAAACAAAGTCGTTATTACACCCAATAATGAGTCGCCACCTAGTTTAATGGCTTCCACTGGAACACCATCTTCACCGGGAGACTTTTTGTTCTTCATTTCGGCTACTGCAGCATGTACTTCATCAATAGTTATGTCAGGCATATCTTCCGATCCTACATTTCTTATTATTGGTCTATCTTCGTTGGTATTCGTCGGATCT
The DNA here is from genome assembly GCF_014529535.1 of Bradysia coprophila. NCBI lineage: Eukaryota > Metazoa > Arthropoda > Insecta > Diptera > Sciaridae > Bradysia > Bradysia coprophila. The sequence goes on along the minus strand of NW_023503311.1, from coordinate 52,165 downwards.
GGTCGAACTGATGAGAATAAATCTTCGTAAAATTCCTTTGCGATATTTAATATCGCATTTCGATCCGTTTGAATTGTTCCTGTTTTGTCTCGTAATTTGAAGATTTCTTTCTTTGCGTTCGTCATTTTTGACCGTAGGACCTTCATGTTGCAATTAGCTTCAATTGTGTTTTGAGCCAGTTGGACATTATATTTTCTTAGATCTGATTTCACCGCTTTGTTGATAATTTTTGTCAAGTCCTGGTATTCTATTGAATCTCTTTTTCCGTCTTTTATCAACTGTACTCGGCATGCGATCAGATCAAGAGTTTCTCTACTGAGTTTCGACTCTTTCATTTGGACGGATTTGCATTTTGATTCCATGAAACCCATTAACACCGCCAAAGACTGTCCCAAGCCAGTTTGAAAAAGAGTGGAGGGAATGAAGTTTAACTAGGACGTAGCAGTAGATAAGATAGGATTAGATAGATCAATCTTAAGGTTGAATGAATCGTGAGCTGGAAGCCGAAAGAATTGGGGTTAAGGGACCAACGTTGAGGTGAAACAACACGATCAGGAAGCCAAAGGATAGAACGATCCCAGAATTCTTATTAGCTACTAGGTTAAGCTTTTAAAGGACGAATAACCTTTTGCTCAGATAGGTTCAAAAGAATGGGCAAAGCTTTATGGAAAAGAATGTTCAAAAAGAGTAACACTACCCCGTCGGGCACTGTGCACTTTGATAGGCACGGTGGTCCCGGAACGTGCAGAAATGTGCGGGTCAGAGCTCGAGGATTACCGGGGGCGAGCAAAGTAAAGCTTTCATACTCACCAACCCGCAGTAGCAAGCGTGGTGTTTTAATGCTAAAAACCTTCAAACGAAGCCATAACGAATTATACATTGCCACATATAATGCCAGAACATTGTCGTCAAGACAAAAAATGCAAGAAATGGAAGAAGAGCTAGAAAAGATAAAATGGGATGTTGTGGGAGTGAGCGAAGTGAGAAAACCTGGAGAGGAATGCCTCAAATTACAATCAGGGCATACATTCTTCTACCGAGGAAGTGACAGTCAGATGCTGATGCACGGTGTCGGATTGTTCATAAACAAGCGGTGGTCGGATCGCATAATTCACACGAAAAGCATATCCGATCGAGTGATATACATAAGCCTGAAGATAAATAACAGATACAGTGTCAAATTAATTCAGGTTTACGCACCCACGTCCACCCATGATGACGAAGAAGTAGAAAGATTCTATGAAGATGTCGAGAAAGCTCTGGACGAAAACCCTTCACATTACCAATATCTAATCGGTGATTTCAATGCGAAGCTGGGAAAACGAGAAGAAGACTCCGAAGTTTCTGTTGGTAGTTTTAGCAACGACCAAAGAAATGAGCGTGGAAATACTTTACTCAACTTCTTACAGCAACACAATTTGTACGCAATGAATTCATTTTTTGCAGGAAAGCCTCAACGGAAATGGACTTGGGCTAGTGCAGATGGTGTAACGAAAAATGAGATCGATTACATCATAACTGGCTGTAAGTCAACCGTTAAGAACGTTACGGTCCTAAACAATTTTTCAACCGGTAGTGATCACCGAATGGTTCGTGCAAGAGTCACGTTAAATACCAGATTTCAAAGATCACAACTAGTTCAGAAAAGTGAAAGGATTGACGTACAACGGCTTTACACACAAAATGAAGAATTTGCTACGAAAATGACTGCCGAATTAGATAACGTCAACAATCAATGTGAAACATTGGACGAATTGAATACCAAAATCGTCGATACAATAATGGGTTTCATGAAATCCAAATGCAAATCCGTCCAAGGGAAAGAATCAAAACTCAGCAGAGAAACATTAGACCTGATCGCAAGCAGAGCAGAGTTGGTAAAAAACGGAGGACGAGATTCGGTGGAATACCGGAACCTGTCTAAAAGTATCAACAGAGCAAGGAGATCAGATGAAAGAAAATATAATGTCCAATTGGCTCAAAACATAATTGAAGCTAACTGCAATATGAAAGTCCTACGGAGAAAAATGACAAACGCCAAAAAAGAAATCTTCAAATTACGAGACAAAACAGGAACGATCCAAACGGATCGAAATGCGATATTAAACATTGCAACAGAATTTTATGAGAATTTGTTTTCTTCAGCAAGACAGAGCCCAACGGAAGAAACCGAAGATAGACCAATAATAAGAAACGTGGGATCGGAGGATATGCCCGACATAACTGTTGATGAAGTCAAAGCTGCAGTAGCCGAGATGAAAAACAAAAAGTCTCCCGGAGAAGATGGTGTTCCAGTGGAAGCCATTAAACTAGGTGGAGACTCATTATTAAAGGCAATCACGGCTTTGTTTAATCAATGTCTCCAATGGGAAGAAGTACCAGAAGCCTGGGAAAATGCGGTAATTACATTGCTGCATAAAAAAGGAGACATAACAAAGCTGGAAAATTACCGACCCATAAGCCTATTGTCAACACTCTACAAGTTGTTTATGAAAATCATTACGAAGAGGAACACTAACAAGTTCGACTTCTACCAACCCGTTGAACAAGCTGCTTTCAGATCTGGTTTCAGCACAAACGACCATTTGCAGGTGATGAGAACGCTTATTGAGAAGTGTCGTGAATACAACATCGACATAGTCTTGCTATTCATAGACTTCGAAAAAGCTTTCGATTCAGTGGAAACATGGTCGATATTGGACGCATTAGACGAATGTAGAGTAGACTCAAGGTACTCCAACACAATTCGATATGTGTACAAAAATGCTACTTCATGTATAAAACTTCATAAGAGCACGGAGAAATTCAGAATTGGCCGAGGTGTAAGGCAGGGTGACACCATTTCACCGAAATTATTCACGGCGATTCTGCAGAGTATTTTTAGGAAGTTAAACTGGAGTAAAATGGGAATAAAGATAAATGGAGAGTACCTGAGCAATCTCCGCTTCGCTGATGACATTGTACCGATAGCAGCGAATCTAGGTCAGGCTCAGCTTATGCTACAACAGTTAAGTGAAGAGGCGAGCAAAGTTGGCCTCAAGATGAACTTATCGAAAACAAAAGTCATGACGAACATCGGAGACGATAGAGAAATCAAAATTGGTGACACTGTCGTTGAACGAGTCGACAGCTATGTATATCTAGGACATAAACTGAAGTTAGGTCTGGACAACCAAACTGCAGAAATAAGACGTAGGATTGGTCTTGCATGGGCAGCGTTCGGAAAACTCAGACTAATTTTCAAAAGCAAAATGAATAATAGTCTGAAACGCAAAGTTTTCGACACTTGTGTCCTTCCAGTGCTCACTTATGGAGCGGAAACGTTAACTTTAACGAAAGCATCCGAAGATAAATTGAGAGTGACACAAAGAGCCATGGAACGGAGTATGCTTGGAATAACACTCAGAGACAGAATGACGAATCAATGGATTCGACAACAAACCAGGGTCGTTGATGTCATGGAAAGAATAGCATCTCTGAAATGGAGCTGGGCGGGACATATTGCAAGAAGGACAGACGAACGTTGGACCAAAAAGATCATGAACTGGCGACCATATAAAAGACGAGCTATAGGTAGACCACCAGAGAGATGGACAAACGGAATTAAGAATATTGCAGGTACAAACTGGCAGCAAATGGCAATGGATCGTACGAAATGGAAAGAAGTTGGAGAGGCCTACATCCAGCAGTGGATAGAAACAGGCTGAAAAAGAAGAAGAAGAAGAAGAAACCCATTATCGTTTCTACTATTTTGCTGTTCAATTCGTCCAATGTTTCGTATTGGTTGTTTACATCGTCTAACTCAGCAGTCATTTTTGCTGCAAATTCTTCATTTTGTGTGTAAAGTCTTTGTGCATCAATCCCTTCCTTTTTCTTTATCATCTTTGCTCTTTGAAAGCGAGTGTTCAGCATGACTTTTGCACGCACCATTCTATGGTCACTACCAGTCGTAAAGCGGTTTAGGACCGTAACGTTCTTAACGGTTGACTTGCAGTTCGTTATGATGTAGTCAATCTCATTTTTCGTTACACCATCGGGACTTGCCCAAGTCCATTTGCGTTGAGGTTTTCCTGCAAAAAATGAAATCATTGCGAATAAATTGTGTTGCTGTAGGAAATTGAGTAAAGTTTCTCCTCGTTCGTTTCTTCGGTCGTAGCTGAAATTGCCAATAGAAACTTCGGAATCTTCTTCTCGTTTTCCTAGCTTCGCATTGAAATCACCAACTAAATACTGGTAGTGTGAAGGGTTTTCATCCATGGCTTTCGCTACATCTTCATAAAATTGTTCTACTTCTTCGTCATCATGGGTGGATGTGGGTGCGTAGGCCTGAATCACTTTTACGGTGTATCTGCTGTTGATCTTCAGGCATACGTATATCACTCTGTCAGATACACTTTTTGTGTGAGTTATGCGGTTTGTGTTGATGTGGAAACACCGTCGATCAGCATAATCAAAGTGGGCAATTGAAATGAAAGGAACAAAGCATACCGAATCATTGTAACATAGAAAAACTTGTAAAATAAAATCATTCTTCGTTCAGCATTAATAGAAACGAGATGTTTTATTCAAATCTCAACCAACATTAATGGTCCTTCGAGCCGGATTTGAACCAGCGACCTATTCAAATCTCAACCAACAGTTTGACCACCGCTTGTTTATGAACAATCCGACACCGTGCATCAGCACTTCCTCGGTAGAAGAATGTATGACCTGATTGCAATTTAAGGCATTCCTCTCCAGGTTTTCTCACTTCGCTCACTCCTATCACATCCCATTTGATCTTTTCTATTTCGGCTTCCATTTCGATCATTTTTGCCCTTGACGACAGTGTTCTGGCATTGTAAGTGGCAATGTATAATTCTTTGTGGCATCGTTTGGGGGTTTTTAGCATTAAAACACCACGCTTGCTATTGCGGGTTGGTGAGTGCTTTATGTTGTTCGCCCCCGGAATTCCTCGAACTCTGACCCGCACATTTCTATGCGTCCTGGGATCACTAGCTGAGAGCGTAGGGCCCAGCGGGGTAGTGTTATTTTTGTTTCTAACCATTTTACATAAAGCTTGCCCATTCTTTTGAACCTATCTGAGCAAAAGGTTAATGACGACGGTTTTTCGTCGTTGCAGCTTCATCTGATGGTGTCATCTGATGGTGTTGTGTTGACTGCATTTGGTTAACGCTCCACGTTTTTCAAACTGGCTTGCGACAGTCTTTGGCCGTGTTAAAGGCCGCAGTAGCCCAGATGGAGTCGGAGTCGGAGTAGCCGAGATGAAAAACAAAAAGTCTCCCGGAGAAGATGGTGTTCCAGTGGAAGCCATTAAACTGGGTGGAGACTCCTTATTAAAGGCAATCACGGCTTTGTTTAATCAATGTCTCCAATGGGAAGAAGTACCAGAAGCCTGGGAAAATGCGGTAATTACATTGCTGCATAAAAAAGGAGACATAACAAAGCTGGAAAATTACCGGCCCATAAGCCTATTGTCAACACTCTACAAGTTGTTTATGAAAATCATTACGAAGAGGAACACTAACAAGTTCGACTTCTACCAACCTGTTGAACAAGCTGCTTTCAGATCTGGTTTCAGCACAAACGACCATTTGCAGGTGATGAGAACGCTTATTGAGAAGTGTCGTGAATACAACATCGACATAGTCTTGCTATTCATAGACTTCGAAAAAGCTTTCGATTCAGTGGAAACATGGTCGATATTGGACGCATTAGACGAATGTAGAGTAGACTCAAGGTACTCCAACACAATTCGATATGTGTACAAAAATGCTACTTCATGTATAAAACTTCATAAGAGCACGGAGAAATTCAGAATCGGCCGAGGTGTAAGGCAGGGTGACACTATTTCACCGAAATTATTCACGGCGATTCTGCAGAGGATTTTTAAGAAGTTAAACTGGAGTAAAATTGGAATAAAGATAAATGGAGAGTACCTGAGCAATCTCCGCTTCGCTGATGACATTGTACCGATAGCAGTGAATCTAGGTCAGGCTCAGCTTATGCTACAACAGTTAAGTGAAGAGGCACGCAAAGTTGGCCTCAAGATGAACTTATCGAAAACAAAAGTCATGACCAACATCGGGGACGATAGAGAAATCAAAATTGGTGACACTGTCATTGAACGAGTCGACAGCTATGTATATCTAGGACATAAACTGAAGTTAGGTCTGGACAACCTGTTGAGAGGAACCCGACTATGTTCATATTCACCACCTTTATATCATGTACATAGAGTCAATTAGCTACATTTATATTAGGAACGACTACGAGAATAAAGTTTAGTTCGTATCGTAAAACCAACCACGCAACGTCTTATCATTTAACCCAAATACTCTGCCATTAGGTTATGGGCAGGCCAGTTAAATAATTTTAAACAAAGAAAAATTATTTAAAAAGTTTCGAATAATTTGCATATATCTACAAATTGGGCCAAATTTCATCAAATATTTTTGTGTGATCTACGAATATGGCGAAGAAACCTGAATTTGATCTCAAGAAGTTAACGGGATCGGATAATTTTCATTACTGGAAATTCCAAATGGAAAATTATTTCGCACTAAAGAAATTGGATAAAAGCATAAAGCCGAAGCCAAATTTACCGGATGTGTCTTGTGAAAATGATCCTGAAAAACTCATCGAAGCGAAGTCGATTTTATCGCTAAGTGTGCACGAGTCATTGGTGGTTCATATTCGTAAAGCAAAAAGTGCGCTGGAAATTTGGAGGATATTCGAATACATGTACGAGGACAAAGGTTTACTGCAGAGAACGGGTTTGTTGCGCGCCCTAATGTCTGTTCGTTTGGAAGAGATGAATTCTATGCAATCCTATGTGGAGGAAATCATGAACATTTCAAATAGGCTAAGCAGCATTGGATTTGAAATTGGCGACGAATGGATAGCATCGATTTTGCTGGCTGGATTAACAGAGGAATTCAAGCCGTTTATCATGAGCATCGAAGGAAGTGGCGTTGAAATAACAGCCGACATGATAAAGCAAAAATTGCTCGATTCGGAAATTGGCGCCAATAATGTGAAAGGGAATGTGTTGTATACGAATAAGAAACCGAAGCCGAAACAGAGCAAGAAAGGTTTTTCGTGTTTCAATTGTGGTGGGAGAAATCACAAAGCCATCGACTGCAAGAAGGAGAAAAAATCAAACAATTCATCACAAAGTGGAATTGCTGGTTCGTCTGTTCACGCATCGAATCAACAAAATACTACGGCCAAAGTGGTGTTTTCAACGGCGTTTTCAGCTCAAGTTAAGGATGAAAAGAGAAAGCACGAGTGGTATGTTGATAGTGGTAGTGGACGAAATATGACACCGTACGGAGACATTGTTATGAACAAAACGAAGAGCAATGTCGATAAAGTGATGACTGCTGATAACTCAAATTTGGACGTTAAATGTATGGGCAATTTGGATTTGAATGTTTCAAACAACAGAATCGATGTGAAAAATTGTCTACACGTACCAGATTTATCGGTCAATCTTCTATCAGTGTCGAGCGTAGTGAAGAATGGCAACAAAGTGGTTTTTGATCATAACGGCTGTACGATATTCAACCGAAACAATGATGTTGTTATTCAGTGCAAAGAGTCAGATGGTGTATACAAATTCGAGTCGTCAGCTGTTGTAAACAGCAACTTTTTGAACGTAAACAACAACAATTTGGTGAAGTGGCATCGTCGTTTGGGCCATTTGAATTATCAAAGTATGTGCAGCATGCGTGATGGAGCTGTGGATGGAGTCAAATTTCATAACGATTCGAAATTGTTGAAGTCGTGCGAGATTTGTGCATTAGGTAAACAAAGTCGACTGCCGTTCAAGAGCAACAAGTACAAGAAGAATACGAAAAATATTCTGGACATGATTCATGCAGACCTGTGTGGCGATATGGAAAAGATTTCTATTGGTGGTGCGCGCTACTTTCTTACGTTCATCGACGATTTTTCCCCGGAAAATTTTCATCTACTTCCTAAAGTCAAAAAGTGAAGTTGCAAAGAAATTTTTGGAGTTCAAAGCTTGGGCAGAAAATCAATTCAACCGCAAAATCAAGATATTCCGCACGGACAATGGCCTGGAATTTTGCAATAAGTCGATCGATACAGTGTGTGTGGAAAGTGGAATACAGCATCAACGTACTGTAGTGTACACACCGGAGCAAAATGGTCTCGCCGAGAGAATGAATCGAACCATAGTTGAACGGGCAAAATGTTTGCTATTCGATGCCGATCTGGACAAATCTTACTGGGCAGAAGCGGCGAATATGGCAGTTTACCTCATTAATCGTTCAGTGTGCACTGCTCATCCTCGAAGTACACCGGAAGAAGTATGGTCAGGAGTGAAAGTCGATTTGGGCCAGCTTCAGTTGTTTGGCTCGCACATTATGGTTCATGTTCCAAAGCAAGTACGGAAGAAATGGGACCACAAGTCAAAGAAGTTAATTTTCGTTGGGATGGACAACGACCGTAAAGGCTACCGATGCATCGATCCAATTACCAAGAAGTTGCTAATCAGTCGCGACGTGATATTTTTGGAAAAGGTAATTGACCCGATCGATAATCCGAACAATGAATTCGTTTCAGTGAGGGAAATCGAAGTCGATGACATGGAACGATCAAATGGAAACGAATCGGGTGTTGTCATCGAAGAGTCGTCGAGTTCGGACGATGATGAGTACAATTCGGGTCTAGAATTTTCGGATGAGGAGGAATCATTCGATGACATTATGGCGGATCCGAACTACGAGCCAAACGAAAGCGAAATGAACGATGCGACAATGTTTTTGAGGCATCAGCAGCTCAACCGTTACGTTTTATCAGCGAAAGTACAACCGACAGATGCTGAACCGTTGACAGTTCCAGAAGCTTTCTCGAGCCATAATGCAAGTGAATGGAAGGCTGCCATGGAAGATGAGATTAATTCGTTGGACGAAAACAACACCTGGAATTTGGTTAATCTGCCGCCTGGTCGAAAGCCTGTGAAGACCAAATGGGTTTTCAAACTGAAAAGAGACGATAAAGGAAACGTAATTCGTCACAAAGCACGATTGGTTGCGAAGGGTTGTTCGCAACGATATGGCGTTGATTACATCGAAACATACTCGCCGGTCGTTCGACACACGTCTCTACGATTTCTCATTGCACTGGCGGTGAAAAATGGACTGAAGATCGACCAAATGGATGCAGTTACGGCGTTCATGCAAGGTGACCTGACAGAGGAAATATACATCGAACAGCCTGAAGGTTTCAAAGATGGTACAAGCCGTGTATGCAAGTTGAATAAGGCAATCAACGGCCTGAAACAATCTGGTCGTGTCTGGAATATCAAATTGGTAAAAGCGCTAAAGTCATTCGGTCTGAACCAATCGAAAATGGACCCGTGCGTTTTTTATACGAAATCGTTGGATTTGTTGTTGGCAATCTGGGTCGACGACATCTTTATATTCTGGAAAGACGAAAAGGTTTTGAAAAAGTTAAAAAAGTCGTTGAGTTCAACTTTCAAAATGAAAGAAATGGGGCAAGCTACAAATTGTGTTGGCGTCCGTATCACCTACACCGAGGACGGGATTGGATTGGATCAATCAGCGTACATCAGAGATGTGTTGAGTCGTTTTCGAATGGAGGATTGCAAACCAGTTTCAGCACCGAGCGACGTTAACCAAAAGCTATCGATCAATTCAACAACAAACGAGGAGGAGGATGTCGATATTACAGGAAGTGTTCCGTATCAAGAGCTCGTTGGTTGTTTATTGTTCCTGGTGCAGGAAACCAGACCGGATATTGCCTTTGCCGTCAGCGATGTCAGTCGATTCAATCAAAAACACCGAGCAGTTCATTGGAAAGCGGTGAAGCGAATCGTTCGTTATCTCAAAGGAACGATCGAATTCAAGCTCCACTATTCGAGTCAAGGCAACGGAAATCTGATCGGTTATACGGATTCGGATTGGGCATCGGATGTGGATAAACGTCGTTCGTGCAGTGGGCATTTTTTCAAGTTTTCAAATGGAGCTATTTCTTGGTATAGCAAAAGACAACAAACAGTCGCTTTATCAAGGACGGAAGCTGAATATATGTCATTGGCGTCATGTATTCAAGAGGCAATTTGGTTGAAACAATTTGGTCGCGAATTGGACAACAGTTTAAACGAAACAGTTCAGCTGTTTTGTGACAAACAAAGCGCAATATGGAGCGGAAACGTTAACTTTAACAAAAGCATCCGAAGATAAATTGAGAGTGACACAAAGAGCCATGGAACGGAGTATGCTCGGAATAACACTCAGAGACAGAATGACGAATCAATGGATTCGACAACAAACCAGGGTCGTTGATGTCATGGAAAGAATAGCATCTCTGAAATGGAGCTGGGCGGGACATATTGCAAGAAGGACAGACGAACGTTGGACCAAAAAGATCATGAACTGGCGACCATATAAAAGACGAGCTATAGGTAGACCACCAGAGAGATGGACAAACGGAATTAAGAATATTGCAGGTACAAACTGGCAGCAAATGGCAATGGATTGTACGAAATGGAAAGAAGTTGGAGAGGCCTACATCCAGCAGTGGATAGAAACAGGCTGAAAAAGAAGAAGAAGAAGAAAGCGCAATAGATTTGGCAACATGCGATGGATACAGGCAACGTACAAAGCACATAGACATCCGTCATCATTCTTCTTCTTCTTCTTCTTTTTCAGCCTGTTTCTATCCACTGCTGGATGTAGGCCTCTCCAACTTCTTTCCATTTCGTACGATCCATTGCCATTTGCTGCCAGTTTGTACCTGCAATATTCTTAATTCCGTTTGTCCATCTCTCTGGTGGTCTATCTATAGCTCGTCTTTTATATGGTCGCCAGTTCATGATCTTTTTGGTCCAACGTTCGTCTGTCCTTCTTGCAATATGTCCCGCCCAGCTCCATTTACCTCCTTTAAGTCCCCGACAATTTTTGTGATGACAATTTTTGTGATGTCACAAATAATTTGTGACAACACAAAATATTTGTGACAACACAAAAATTGTCATAACAAAATATTTGTGATACTCAATATTTGTGTTGTCACAAATAATTTGTGACAACACAAATGTTGAGCATCACAAATATTTTGTGATGCTCAATTTTTGTGACAACACAAATTATTTGTGACAACACAAAAATTTTGTGATAAAATTTTTTTTTATTAGAAAACGGGAAAATATGGGTTATTTGTAAATAACTGAGGGTGTGGGGGTCAAAAGGATTAGAACGTTTGAATGTCACTAGAAAAACAGGTAAGTCGAGCACACATTTATAAGTTAGACGACTCAATCTATCTGACTTCTATCTCAAGATTCTGAGATAACAATGACAACACCTACGAAATCCGATGTTATCCAAATTATACTCTTGATTTTCTTACAATGAGAACGAAGAAAACTTAGACGTCGCACAAGAAAAGTGTTTGGCTACTGAATTAATCCTTCTATGAATCGTAGAACGAAGTTGTTTGGTTCAATCAAACTGAATTCATCCTTCTACGAATTGTACAAAGAAGGTGTTTGGTTCGATCCTACTGAATTCATCCTTCTATGAATCCCACAAGGAAGGTGTTTGGTTCGATCCTATTGAATTCATCCTTCTACGAATTGTACAAGGAAGTTGTTTGGTTCGATCCAACTAAATTCACCCTTCTACTAATTGTACAAGGAAGGTGTTTGGTTCGATCCTACTAAATTCATCCTTCTACGAATCGCAAAAGGAAGGTGTTTGGTTCGATCCAACTAAATTCATCCTTCTACGAATTGTACAAGAAAGGTGTTTGGTTCGATACTATTGAATTCATCCTTCTACGAATTGTACAAGGAAGATGTTTGGTTCGATCCTACTGAATTCATCCTTCTACGAATCGCACAAGGAAGGTGTTTGGTTCGATCCTACTGAATTCATCCTTCTACGAATTGTACAAGGAAGTTGTTTGGTCCGATCCAACTAAATTCACCCTTCTACTAATTGTACAAGGACGGTGTTTGGTTCGATCCTACTAAATTCATCCTTCTACGAATCGCAAAAGGAAGGTGTTTGGTTCGATCCAACTAAATTCATCCTTCTACGAATTGTACAAGGAAGGTGTTTGGTTCGATACTATTGAATTCATCCTTCTACGACACGAATTGTAAAAGGAGGGTGTTTGGTTCGATCCTACTGAATTCATCCTTCTACGAATTGTACAAGAAAGGTGTTTGGTTCGATACTATTGAATTCATCCTTCTACGAATTGTACAAGGAAGATGTTTGGTTCGATCCTACTGAATTCATCCTTCTACGAATCGCACAAGGAAGGTGTTTGGTTCGATCCTACTGAATTCATCCTTCTACGAATTGTACAAGGAAGTTGTTTGGTTCGATCCAACTAAATTCACCCTTCTACTAATTGTACAAGGACGGTGTTTGGTTCGATCCTACTAAATTCATCCTTCTACGAATCGCAAAAGGAAGGTGTTTGGTTCGATCCAACTAAATTCATCCTTCTACGAATTGTACAAGGAAGATGTTTGGTTCGATCCTACTGAATTCATCCTTCTACGACACGAATTGTAAAAGGAGGGTGTTTGGTTCGATCCTACTGAATTCATCCTTCTACGAATTGTACAAGAAAGCTGTTTGGTTCCATCCTATTGAATTCATCCTTCTACGAATTATACAAGGAAGATGTTTGGTTTGATCCTACTGAATTCATCCTTCTACGACACGAATTGTACAAGGAGGGTGTTTGGTTCGATCCTACTGAATTCATCCTTCTACGAATCGCACAAGGAAAGTGTTTGGTTCGATCCTATTGAAGTCATCCTCGTACGAATCGTACAAAGAAGGTGTTTGGTTCCATTTTACTGAAATCATCCTTCTACGCATTAGACAAGGAAGGTGTTTGGATCGATCCTACTGAATTCACCCTTCTACGAATTGTACAAGGAAGGTGTATGGTTCGATCCTACTGAATTCATCCTTCTACGAATCGCACAAGGAAGGTGTTTGGTTCGATCCTACTGAATTCATCCTTCTACGAATTGTACAAGGAAGTTGTTTGGTTCGATCCAACTAAATTCACCCTTCTACTAATTGTACAAGGAAGGTGTTTGGTTCGATCCTACTAAATTCATCCTTCTACGAATCGCAAAAGGAAGGTGTTTGGTTCGATCCAACTAAATTCATCCTTCTACGAATTGTACAAGGAAGGTGTTTGGTTCGATACTATTGAATTCATCCTTCTACGAATTGTACAAGGAAGATGTTTGGTTCGATCCTACTGAATTCATCCTTCTACGACACGAATTGTAAAAGGAGGGTGTTTGGTTCGATCCTACTGAATTCATCCTTCTACGAATTGTACAAGAAAGCTGTTTGGTTCCATCCTATTGAAGTCATCCTCGTACGAATCGTACAAAGAAGGTGTTTGGTTCCATTTTACTGAAATCATCCTTCTACGCATTAGACAAGGAAGGTGTTTGGATCGATCCTACTGAATTCACCCTTCTACGAATTGTACAAGGAAGGTGTTTGGTTCGATCCTACTGAATTCATCCTTCTACGAATCGCACAAGGAAGGTGTTTGGTTCGATCCTACTGAATTCATCCTTCTACGAATTGTACAAGGAAGGTGTTTGGTTCGATACTATTGAATTCATCCTTGTACGAATTTTTAAAGAGAGTAAAAGTTTTAAATGGGCGCGTGAAACAGAAAGCATAGAATGGTTTTAAATAATTAAAAATTTGAATATCATTTGTAAATTGTCGATTTATTTGTTAACATTGCAGTTCCTTTGAAAATGTTCTAAATCGAGCTCGCACCCAATTCCAACTTTCAGCTCCTTTGTAAATGCTCTAAATCGATTAGTACAAAGAACGTGTTTGGTTCGATACCACTAAATTAATTCTTCCTAGGTTCTGAAAGAACAGGTTAAGACATCCACGAAGGCGGGTGACACCGAAATCGATAAACGCACTCAGTACAGATTGTGTGTGAAATCAACTTGAAGAAAATGCTTTTTAGGAAAATTCGGAATTTTGATTTTGTTACGTTGCCTTTTTCATATAAACTTCGTAACCGCTGAACTCAATTTGTGTGTCACCGCCTTCGTAATCAACTCAGAGTTGTCTTAACCTGGTTCTTTCAGATTCTTGAATTCTTGAATTCTTCTACATATTGTATATAAAAATGAAAAAGAAGAGAACTTTGAAAATGAAGATAAAACAGATTGAATAGCCTACTTGTGCTAATAGACGGATTCTAAGCTCTTAACTACGGACATAGACAAGACCAATAAGATGCAAAAACGAATGCAACCTTCTTCACTGAACTAAAAAGACTGCTCAAAGACGGCTTCCTTCTGGAGGAGTTACTATTCCCAACTCAGAAATTCCGTGGAAAGATTCCTTGAAGTACTGAAGTGTTATTCTAGATAAAACCCTTACTTTCAAGATTATTTAAACGAAAGGACTTAAGTTCCTGGGAGTGCTTTACCCGTTTTTAAACAAAAGATCGAGGTTAAATACTTCTAAAACATAGCTAACGCCGACCCGTACGAAACACCTATTCGTATCAAAAACCTTTAATGTGAAACTCTTCATTTCTCTTACTTCATTTTCTTCTTGAACACCGCCAAAGACTGTCCCAAGCCAGTTTGAAAAAGAGTGGAGGGAATGAAGTTTAACGAGGACGTAGCAGTAGATAAGATAGGATTAGATAGATCAATCTTAAGGTTGAATGAATCGTGAGCTGGAAGCCGAAAGAATTGGGGTTAAGGGACCAACGTTGAGGCGAAACAACACGATCAGGAAGCCCAAGGATAGAACGATCCCAGAATTCTTATTAGCTACTAGGTTAAGCTTTTCAACGACGTCCTTTAAAAGACGTCAATAACCTTTTGCTCAGATAGGTTCAAAAGAATGGGCAAAGCTTTATGGAAAAGAATGTTCAAAAAGAGTAACACTACCCCGTCGGGCACTGTGCACTTTGATAGGCACTGTGGTCCCGGTACGTGCAGAAATGCGCGGGTCAGAGCTCGGGGATTACCGGGGGCGAGCAAAGTAAAGCTTTCATACTCACCAACCCGCAGTAGCAAGCGTGGTGTTTTAATGCTAAAAACCTTCAAACGAAGCCACAACGAATTATACATTGCCACATATAATGCCAGAACATTGTCGTCAAGACAAAAAATGCAAGAAATGGAAGAAGAGCTAGAAAAGATAAAATGGGATGTTGTGGGAGTGAGCGAAGTGAGAAAACCTGGAGAGGAATGCCTGAAATTACAATCAGGGCATACATTCTTCTACCGAGGAAGTGACAGTCAGATGCTGATGCACGGTGTC
This sequence comes from Bradysia coprophila, assembly GCF_014529535.1. Lineage (NCBI taxonomy): Eukaryota > Metazoa > Arthropoda > Insecta > Diptera > Sciaridae > Bradysia > Bradysia coprophila. The sequence goes on along the minus strand of NW_023503311.1, from coordinate 36,815 downwards.
GGATTGTTCATAAACAAGCGGTGGTCGGATCGCATAACTCACACGAAAAGCATATCCGATCGAGTGATATACGTAAGCCTGAAGATAAATAACAGATACAGTGTCAAATTAATTCAGGTTTACGCACCCACGTCCACCCATGATGACGAAGAAGTAGAAAGATTCTATGAAGATGTCGAGAAAGCTCTGGACGAAAACCCATCACATTACCAATATCTCATCGGTGATTTCAATGCGAAGCTGGGAAAACGAGAAGAAGACTCCGAAGTTTCTATTGGCAGTTTTAGCAACGACCAAAGAAATGAGCGTGGAAATGTTTTACTCAACTTCCTACAGCAACACAATTTGTACGCAATGAATTCATTTTTTGCAGGAAAGCCTCAACGTAAATGGACTTGGGCTAGTGCAGATGGTGTAACGAAAAATGAGATCGATTACATCATAACTGGCTGTAAGTCAACCGTTAAGAACGTTACGGTCCTAAACAATTTTTCAACAGGTAGTGATCACCGAATGGTTCGTGCAAGAGTCACGTTAAATACCAGATTTCAAAGATCACAACTAGTTCAGAAAAGTGAAAGGATTGACGTACAACGGCTTTACACACAAAATGAAGAATTTGCTACGAAAATGACTGCCGAATTAGATAACGTCAACAATCAATGTGAAACATTGGACGAATTGAATACCAAAATCGTCGATACAATAATGGGTTTCATGAAATCCAAATGCAAATCCGTCCAAGGGAAAGAATCAAAACTCAGCAGAGAAACATTAGACCTGATCGCAAGCAGAGCAGAGTTGGTAAAAACGGAGGACGAGATTCGGTGGAATACCGGAACTTGTCTAAAAGTATCAACAAAGCAAGGAGATCAGATGAAAGAAAATATAATGTCCAATTGGCTCAAAACATAATTGAAGCTAACTGTAATATGAAAGTCCTACGGAGAAAAATGACAAACGCCAAAAAAGAAATCTTCAAATTACGAGACAAAACAGGAACGATCCAAACGGATCGAAATGCGATATTAAATATTGCAACAGAATTTTATGAGAATTTGTTTTCTTCAGCAAGACAGAGTCCAACGGAAGAAACCGAAGATAGACCAATAATAAGAAACGTGGGATCGGATGATATGCCCGACATAACTGTTGATGAAGTCAAGGCCGCAGTAGCCGAGATGAAAAACAAAAAGTCTCCAGGAGAAGATGGTGTTCCAGTGGAAGCCATTAAACTAGGTGGAGACTCCTTATTAAAGGCAATCACGGCTTTGTTTAATCAATGTCTCCAATGGGAAGAAGTACCAGAAGCTTGGGAAAATGCGGTAATTACATTGCTGCATAAAAAAGGAGACATAACAAAGCTGGAAAATTACCGACCCATAAGCCTATTGTCAACACTCTACAAGTTGTTTATGAAAATCATTACGAAGAGGAACACTAACAAGTTCGACTTCTACCAACCTGTTGAACAAGCTGCTTTCAGATCTGGTTTCAGCACAAACGACCATTTGCAAGTGATGAGAACGCTTATTGAGAAGTGTCGTGAATACAACATCGACATAGTCTTGCTATTCATAGACTTCGAAAAAGCTTTCGATTCAGTGGAAACATGGTCGATATTGGACGCATTAGACGAATGTAGAGTAGACTCAAGGTACTCCAACACTATTCGATATGTGTACAAAAATGCTACTTCATGTATAAAACTTCATAAGAGCACGGAGAAATTCAGAATTGGCCGAGGTGTAAGGCAGGGTGACACCATTTCACCGAAATTATTCACGGCGATTCTGCAGAGTGTTTTTAGGAAGTTAAACTGGAGTAAAATGGGAATAAAGATAAATGGAGAGTACCTGAGCAATCTCCGCTTCGCTGATGACATTGTACCGATAGCAGCGAATCTAGGTCAGGCTCAGCTTATGCTACAACAGTTAAGTGAAGAGGCAAACAAAGTTGGCCTCAAGATGAACTTATCGAAAACAAAAGTCATGACCAACATCGGGGACGATAGAGAAATCAAAATTGGTGACACTGTCATTGAACGAGTCGACAGCTACGTATATCTAGGACATAAGCTGAAGTTAGGTCTGGACAACCAAACTGCAGAAATAAGACGTAGGATTGGTCTTGCATGGGCAGCGTTCGGAAAACTCAGACTAATTTTCAAAAGCAAAATTAATAATAGTCTGAAACGCAAAGTTTTCGACACTTGTGTCCTTCCAGTGCTCACTTATGGAGCGGAAACGTTAACTTTAACGAAAGCATCCGAAGAAAAATTGAGAGTGACACAAAGAGCCATGGAACGGAGTATGCTTGGAATAACACTCAGAGACAGAATGACGAATCAATGGATTCGACAACAAACCAGGGTCGTTGATGTCATGGAAAGAATAGCATCTCTGAAATGGAGCTGGGCGGGACATATTGCAAGAAGGACAGACGAACGTTGGACCAAAAAGATCATGAACTGGCGACCATATAAAAGACGAGCTATAGGTAGACCACCAGAGAGATGGACAAACGGAATTAAGAATATTGCAGGTACAAACTGGCAGCAAATGGCAATGGATCGTACGAAATGGAAAGAAGTTGGAGAGGCCTACATCCAGCAGTGGATAGAAACAGGCTGAAAAAGAAGAAGAAGAAGAAGATTTTCTTCTCTGCTGAAAAACTATTCTTCCTTTTAAATCACTTACATTATCCACTCTTTGCCTTGTTATCATATAAAATTAAATTGCCGGAGGCAATATAGACAGCCCCGTACGAAGTCAAATTTCATAAATTCCTATTTAAGCAGCTATATACCGCTATATTTACCTATATTTCACTGTAAATAAACATTTCACAGAGGAATATACTATTATATAGCTCTATATGCCTGTATATAGCTCAATATAGCTGTATATAGGTATATATAGATGTCCATATATGGAATCCCTGAAACTCCTCACACTTAACACATTATTTCCATGTTAACAGAAACTCTCTAAGCATCATTTTTCCCACTTTATATCGTTTTACTAAAATCCAATATGGCCGCCGGCAGCCATTTTGTTAGGAGACCGGAAATAGTACCGACGCTTTACATTCGTTAATACCTTTCAAACAAAAAAAAATTCATGAAATTCGGTCAAAATTTACTCGAGATATTGACAAAATACTCCACGTTCACTGTACGGCCGAGTAGCCAGATAAGAGCTCACTCCAAGAGACCTAGCTCACGCTCAGGAGAACATAATTTCATAAACTTTTTTTTCCCTGATTGGTACGGTCAATACCTATCTAATAAAGCTAAAACGAACGAAATATGTTCAAATTTGGCCGACCTACAAGCAAAAACTGCTTGCCGCCCTGCGCCTGTTTCACACCAAGGGGTCTAACGCACAAGTCGGTCATCCGATATCCATAAACTTTTTTTTTGTCGATCGGTATTGTAAATATCTTTCATTCGATGTATCATTTACGAGTATAGCGTTTAAATGTCCGGAGATATCTTCGAAAAACCGTAAAGCACTTATTGGGCCCCAGCTCAGGAGGGGTCGATCCAAAATCACTCATCTTCGAACTTAGCCTGTCTTTTGACATTATCAAACGGGAAAAAAAAGAATTTTCAAAATCGGATGCGTTTTACTCAAGTTATCGTGCAGACAGACAGACGGACAGACGGACATTTTTTTTTCGCGGATTTGGCATCTCTAGACAACCACAATAGGTTTCCCCTTACTCAGGGAGTCCAATTCGACGTGTTACAAACGTACGCGTAAACCTATAAGACCCCAGTACTTCGTACGGGTCTAAAAAGATCAGAATATTCAGTGCAATAATTCAGTCCTGCTTAGCGCTTGCCCAGTATGGTGCGGCTGCGCCCAGATCCACGACCAAGAGCTTCAGATTATTCAAAACAAGTGCCTAAAAATAATCTAAATCTCCCACCACATTATGAGGGTAAAGATTTGCATAGAATAGCTTCTATACCCTTGAGCAACACTTGATAAAGTGTCTATTTTTTAGGCAACGCAATCCTTCTTCATTTTTTTTGTAAGTTTTATAGAAGGATTGATTTAGTGGGATCGAACCAAACAACTTCCTTGAACGATTCATAGAAGGATGAATTCAGTATCCAAACACTTTTCTTGTGCGATGTCTAAGTTTTCTTCGTTCCCGTTGTATGAAAATAAAGAGTTATAATTTGGATAACATCGGATTTCGTAGGTGTTGTCATTGTTATCTCGGAATCTTGAGATAGAAGTCAGATAGATCGAGTCGTCTAACTTTTAAATGTGTGCTCGGCTTACCTGTTTTTCTTGCGACATTCACACGTTCTAATCCTTCTGACCCCCACACCCTCAGTTATTTACGAATAACCCATATTTTCCCGTTTTCTAATAAAAAAAAATTTTATCACAAAATTTTTGTGTTGTCACAAATAATTTGTGTTGTCACAAAAATTGAGCATCACAAAATATTTGTGATGCTCAACATTTGGGTTGTCACAAATATTGAGTATCACAAATATTTTGTGATGACAATTTTTGTGACGTCACAAATAATTTGTGTTATCACAAATATTTTGTGTTGTCACAAATTATTTGTGACATCACAAAAATTGTCATCACAAAAATTGTCGGGGACTTAAAGGAGGTCTCCATTTCAGAGATGCTATTCTTTCCATGACATCAACGACCCTGGTTTGTTGTCGAATCCATTGATTCGTCATTCTGTCTCTGAGTGTTATTCCGAGCATACTCCGTTCCATGGCTCTTTGTGTCACTCTCAATTTATCTTCGGATGCTTTTGTTAAAGTTAACGTTTCCGCTCCATAAGTGAGCACTGGAAGGACACAAGTGTCGAAAACTTTGCGTTTCAGACTATTATTCATTTTGCTTTTGAAAATTAGTCTGAGTTTTCCGAACGCTGCCCATGCAAGACCAATCCTACGTCTTATTTCTGCAGTTTGGTTGTCCAGACCTAACTTCAGTTTATGTCCTAGATATACATAGCTGTCGACTCGTTCAATGACAGTGTCACCAATTTTGATTTCTCTATCGTCCCCGATGTTGGTCATGACTTTTGTTGCATGCCGAATTACATACAATACCTAATGATGAATTCTATCCAAAATCATTTTGTAATGGTATGTGTGCTCTAGAATTCAAATTTCGTCTCCTTTTTCTTGTCAAATTTGATTGAAAGAAAAAAAAAATCATATTTCAACGAAAAATTGTTGCTCTGCAATCATATTGTTAGTGGTCGTCACGTATCTTTAACCGGTGAATATCCGTTGATTAACCGTTGAATATCCGTTGATTAACCGTTGAATATCCGTTGATTAACCGGTGAATATCCGTTGATTAACCGGTGAATATCCGTTGATTAACCGGTGAATATCCGTTGATTAACCGATGAATATCCGGTGAAAATCTAGTGATTAACAATCACAAAACATTGGGTGGTCGTTTTTCTGTGACTAAGTGATATGTACCATATGTATCGATCTGCTTCGATATGTATCGATCTGCTTCGATATTTATCGATCTGCTTCGATATTTATCGATCTGCTTCGATATGTACCATATGTATCGATCTGCTTCGATGTGTATCGATCTGCTTCGATATTTATCGATCTGCTTCGATGTGTATCGATCAGCTTTGATATGTATCGATCTACATCGGTTTATTTATTTATTTTATTTGTTTTGTTATCATTTTCTTCACACGAACACCAAAGGACCTGTTTAGACGTAGCGAATATATTATAAGTCAGTGATGGGAATTAATTTACCCCCTCCATAATCCTTAAAAAATTATCGAATCCTTTTCATATAAAAGGGTGTGTGGATACATTGAGTTCTTCACAGATCTGTTAGATCTGTTTCGACATCTCTACTGTATAACTCACAAAAGTGGCTCATCGTTCTCTTCTTTTTCAGCCTGTTTCTATCCACTGCTGGATGTAGGCCTCTCCAACTTCTTTCCATTTCGTACGATCCATTGCCATTTGCTGCCAGTTTGTACCTGCAATATTCTTAATTCCGTTTGTCCATCTCTCTGGTGGTCTACCTATAGCTCGTCTTTTATATGGTCGCCAGTTCATGATCTTTTTGGTCCAACGTTCGTCTGTCCTTCTTGCAATATGTCCCGCCCAGCTCCATTTCAGAGATGCTATTCTTTCCATGACATCAACGACCCTGGTTTGTTGTCTAATCCATTGATTCGTCATTCTGTCTCTGAGTGTTATTCCAAGCATACTCCGTTCCATGGCTCTTTGTGTCACTCTCAATTTATCTTCGGATGCTTTTGTTAAAGTTAACGTTTCCGCTCCATAAGTGAGCACTGGAAGGACACAAGTGTCGAAAACTTTGCGTTTCAGACAATTATTCATTTTGCTCATCAAAAGGCTCATCGTTAGTGACTCTAAAATTGTGTAATATTTTGAAAAATTTATGTTATAAAATAAAATTTATGTAAAAGAAAAGAAAGAATTTTTTAATCTGTTGAATTAAAATAAAGTTAAAAACAAATTTTCATCTAAAAAAAATTAAATTTTGTTTTTACTGACAAAAAAAATCTGAAAAACATTTTCAAGATAAAAAAAGTTAGAAATTAATATTTCACTGTAAAAAAAACTTAAAAAAAAAGTTTAGTGTGGATAAAAATGGCATCTAATTGAAATATGTGGGAAAGTGATGATGACGATGAAATTGTTGCTGCAGTGGTTGACATGTTGGGGACTGAGAATGCTGTAGCTGAAGATGCTCAACTCGCTTGGGATGACTTTGATGTAGTGGAGGATGAAGTACTAGCTGATGTGGTGGAGCGAGCTGAATGGGAAAATGCCTTCAGTACTGCAATAGAGCAAGTAGAAAGAGTAAATGTCCGTGACATGCCTTCAATACCACTAGCAGATTATTACGAATCTATTGGACGTATTCTTGCTGAATTTGATCCTGATGGTGATATGGTTCCAGACACTATCCCAGAAAATCCTATAGATGGTTTAAATATTGAGCAGAAGCCAACAACAATTTACAACATGAAGCTGAAAACGACGAAGAACCTCTATTTAAAGTAGTACGGAAATCGGAACGCTACTATGAAAATTTTTGAACCCAAGGAGTGCGTTATGCATTGCCGATTACTACACCAGGACCTAATGTACACCCTGAGGACTGGTTGAAGCGTCTTCTTACAGGTATTATCACGCATTTTTTTAATGATACTAGTATAGCTATAAGAGACGGTGATAGAGTAGGAATGACTCTTCAAAACGAAATCAGTAGCACGGACCCTGTATACATTTCACTAAGAAGAGCCGATCAGCTGTCAGCTGAAATTATTCTTGAACATAATATGAAAATATTTGATAGCGACAAAGAATTCTTTCTGAATGGTGCATTAGTTGTTCAATTTGAGCACATTCAGCTACCTCACGGATCGGGAGGGGTCGTAAAACGACAAATAGGCGAGAGTGGTGCAGGTTAGAAGCAGGTGTGGACATGTCTGCTATTACTAGTGGTTGTTCTATTGATGAGGTTAGAAAATTCCAGAGTGTCATGAACGATTATCAGATAGTTGTTTTCCTAGGGTTAGATATGAAAACTAAACCGTATACATATAGCCGATACAGATAAGATGATCGAAGGATAAACATTATGCATAGTGGTAATAATTATTATACTATGCGTAACGTTTGGTGAACATTTTTTACTGATCATCAAAGTGGAGTGAATTTACGAAATGTAAAACTGGAAAAATGCTTTCGTGGACATGTGCTGTACTGATCATGGCCCTACGTTAGTGAAGGGCCGTGACGCAAGTCCGTTAACACTGAAAAATTTGACAAAAAAATTTTTCCGCAGGACTGAGGAAGCATGGGCTTTTGTGCGGAGGAACGAATTGTTTTTTTTTTGTGTATGAAGCATGAACTTTTGCGCGGAGAATGTTACTTTTTTGTGTGTATGAAGCATGGGCTTTTGTGCGGAGAATGTTACTTTTTTGTATGTATGAAGCTTGAAGCATGGACTTTTGTGCGGAGGAACGTTTTGTGTATAAAGTCGATGGACTTTTGCGCGGAGAATGTTACTTTTTTTGCGTATGAAGCATGGACTTTTGTGCGGAGGAACGTTTTGTGTATAAAGTCGATGGACTTTTGCGCGGAGGAACGAATTGTTTTTTGTGTGAATGGAGCATGGACTTTTGTGCGGAGAATGTTACTTTTTTGTATGTATGAAGCTTGAAGCATGGACTTTTGTGCGGAGGAACGTTTTGTGTATAAAGTCGATGGACTTTTGCGCGGAGAATGTTACTTTTTTTTGCGTATGAAGCATGGACTTTTGTGCGGAGGAACGTTTTGTGTATAAAGTCGATGGACTTTTGCGCGGAGGAGCGATTAAAGAAATAAAAGGAATTAAGAGCAATTAAAAGGAATTGACAGGAAGTACCTTTAGAAATTGAAAGGGTATCGAAAGGAAATTGAAAGGGAATTGAAAGGGAATTGAAAGGAATTGAACGGAATTGAAAGGAATTGAAAGGAAATAGAGCGAATCCGGCAATTAGACGAGTTGGTCCGGTAATTGAGGTAATTAAACGGAATTGAAAGGAATTAGAAATTGATTTGCCACCATTTTGGCCAGTCGGTTACCCCTCGTGAGGAACATATACACAAACTTTTTGACTTTTCCCGCTTTGCTCCTACTACCCCCAAAGTATTTTATTCGTAATCTGGGCGTCCATACGAGTTCAACGAGCTATCACACGCCTCATAAGGTTAAAATTTGGCCGAGATATTAAATTTCAAAACTTGGAAACTTGCAGAAATTTGTATGAAGAAATTCATTTTCATACATTTTGAAATTGATGAATTTTACCAACCTTTGTTACTTTGTCACTCTGTTACGGCGAAACTTTTTAATTTACCGGTGAATTTGGCTGAAATTTTCAGGGTATGTTAAGGACGTAATTCTAAGAAACTAATTTGAAGGAATTTTCTTAAAAGCTTATAATTTCGGAGCTATGAGCGTTTTGAGCCATTGAGCTATATGACCCATAACTCAGAAAATATAAAAGATAGAAAGTTCGTTTAAAAGACAAATTTATAGAGTTTCAGATTTTATTCGACACGTGTTTCATGGTTTTCCTAAAAAGTCGTCTATTTGGGAGCTATGAGCGTTTTAAGTGCGAGCTATGTCAGCCATAACTCGGAAAATACGGCAGATGGAAACCTCGTGTAAAAGACAAAGTTATAGAGTTTTAGATTCTAGTCGATACGTGTTTCATTGTTTCACTAAAAAGTCCCTTATTTGGGAGCTATGAGCGTTTTAAGTGCGAGCTATGTCAGCCATAACTCGGAAAATATGGCAGATAGAAAGTTCGTTTAAAAGACAAATTTCAGTACTCTGTTTGTGTTCAAGCAGTACAGTCGTCATCGAACACAGTCGTTTAGCTATTGTTCTTTTGTTTATAGAATTGTGCATTTTTGCATTATTATCAGTATTGTCCATCAAAAGTTTTGGTTAAAAAGTCGAATTTGTTCGTTGGATAAAGTTAATCTTCCCATTTTTTACCCCTTTGGGGACGCTCGTCGCTATGGGTCCATCAGTGAAGCGTAAATCAACATCGGATCATCCTCGATTAGTTGTTAAACTAAAAAAGCTGAATAATTCACCGGCAAAGTCATCGAAGCAGAAGACTACAAATACAACCGCAAAAACATTGACAGTTAACAACCGGTATGCCGTTTTGACTGACAATGAAGATGAAATGAATGTTGCACCACAGCCACCTCCGAAAGTCAAAATTCCGCCGATTGTTGTGTTCAGCGCGAGTTATGCTGAAATCAATGCTTTCATGAACAAATTTAATGTGAAAGACTACAATCTGAAATATATCTCGATGGGAATCAAAATATTGTGCCAAACGTTGGATGACTACAATGCAATTGTTTGTGGTCTCAAAGAAAACAATGTGGAATTCTACTCGCACGATATCGCATCTCAACAACATATGAAATTCGTATTGAGTGGACTACCGGATTTGGAAATTGATGAGGTCAAAACTGGCCTACAGTCGGCGAATATTGAATTTGTGGATGTGAAGAAAATGCGTACTAGATCCGACAACAAGAATTTTGCCTTGTATTTGGTCTATTTCGCCAACAAGAGTACCAAATTGAGCGAACTGAAAGCAAACAAGTATGTTCTCAACATTGTCGTATCCTGGAGTCCGTACATCGCATCCAGAAAGGGCCCCACGCAATGTAACAACTGTCAACTTCTGGGTCACGGCAGTAAGAATTGTAATTTGCCACCCAGATGTTCGAAATGTGGTGGAACTCATGCCTCTTCTGCATGTTTGCGTTATCAGTTTCCGCTGCCTGAACAACCTGAATATATTTGCTGTCTTTGCGGTGATGCACACTCATCGAGGGATCGCAACTGTCCGAAAAGGATAGATTATATGAAGATGAAGATTACTCGAACGTCAAACAAAACGAGCCAGGTCGTCAAAAGTTCGTTACAACAGTCGTTCACCCGGAATGACTCCGAATTTCCTGCGTTGAAAGTTCAGCAAGGGCGTAAATTTTCGGACTGGTTTCCTACGAGTCAGCCTGTTGTACCACAACCAAGCGTTACCACTAGTGAGGACCTCTTCACAACTCAACAATTGTTGGAACTAACAACCGAACTGATATCCAATTTGAAGGCGTGTCGTACCAAGTTGGACCAGTTTCAAGTGATTACCAAGCTAGCCATTAAATACGTAAGTTATGACTAACACACTAACACACGATTTGAAAGTAATTAGTTGGAACGCGCAGAGTCTGTTCCCAAAGTCCCATGAAGTTGTTGATTATTTTGAAACCCATGTTTATGATATTATTTGTTTTTGCGAGACGTGGCTTGACTGTTATAAGAGATTAATTTTCCCCTCCTATAAATTGTACAGAGTTGACAGGCAGGTTGGAGGTGGTGGAGGTGTAGCTATTGCGGTTAACAAAAGTCTTAAGCATACACAATTGTCTTCGTTAGGCACTAAGGCTATTGAATCGGTGGCTATTGGCATTGAAACCCCTACGGGCCCAATTACTTTTGTATCGGTCTACTTCCCTGGAACCGACCTGACGCCTTCTAATATGGCAAACTTTAAGAGCGACATCAAAATCCTTACGTCCTTAAAGAATAGCTATTTCGTTTGCGGCGATCTTAATGCGAAACACAGGTTATGGAACAACATCAGAGGCAACTTATCTGGTAATATTGTTTTTGATGAACTCAACTACAGGCCATTTATGGTTTATAATTCTCCTTCGCCGACCTATTTCCCACCGCAAGCTGGTAGAAACCCGTCGAACATTGATATTGTGCTTTCTAATCATTTCCATGGCAATATTCAGGTTATTCCAAATCACGACTTGATGTCCGATCACTGCGCTATTGAATTCACCGTGGACTGTACTGTAAGCAGAGTTTCGGGTTGCACTAAACGTTTTAATTTTGAACGGGGTGATTGGGATAAGTTCAAGTACTTAGTGGATGGAGAAATTGATCTTAATGGTGTCCAATTAGCCACGTGTGACGATATCGATACGGAACTAGCGAAATTTACGAAGACGGTGCTAGTTTCCATGGACGCTGCGATACCAAAACGGTCTACGAAAATTGGTCATTTAAACCTTGATGCTTCGATATTGTCGTTGATAAGTGATAGGAGGATTCTTAAACGTCTATGGCAGAGGAAACGCATGCCGTCAGATAAGATTGCTCTCAAGGAGCTGTCGGTTAAGATCGAGAAGGCGATTTTTAATCTCCGAAATGAAAGTTTCAACAGTAAATTACAAGATTTGGATTATGCTTCAAACAAATTCTGGAAGTTTGCTAAGCTTATCAAGAGAAAGTCGTCGAACATGCCACCGTTGAAAGACGAAAATAACCAGTTTGTGTACACCAACGCTGAGAAGGCTAGTGAAATCGGCAAATCCATCCGGAAAGCTCATCTACTGACCAAAGACATCAACCATCCTCCGACTACTCGCGGTCGACCAGTCGATGAAAGCTATCAACGACGCATTAATTACTCCTGTTGATGCTGCACCGCTCCTCACCTCTCCTACTGAGGTTAAGAAATTGATTAGATTTCTTAAGGCCAAGAAGTCGCCTGGAGTCGACGCCATTCCAAACAAAGTGCTTAAAAAGCTTCCGTTCAGAGCTATGGTGCTGATCACAAAAATCATTAATGCCTGTATAATCTTAGGATATTTCCCAAAATCATGGAAGCTGGCAAAAATTGTTGCTATACTGAAGCCGTCGAAGAACCCGACTGAACCTAGTAGCTATCGTCCTATAAGCCTTTTGAGTTCGCTCAGCAAGGTCTTGGAGAAAGTATTACTTAAAAGGATCAACGCTCATGCTGAATATCGTAATATAGTTCCTGACTATCAGTTTGGATTTCGGAGAGGCCACTCGACTGTTCATCAGTTGAGCAGAGTGGTAAAGTTGATAAGGTCGAACTTTAGCAAAAAGAGTTTGACTGGAATGTTGCTACTAGACATTGAAAAAGCCTTCGATACGATTTGGCATGAAGGTCTACTACACAAACTGCTGGTTTACGGCTTTCCTATGCCGCTCATCAAAATCATCCAATCATTCTTGACTGGTAGATGTTTTTATGTCAATGTGTTTGGTGGTTGCTCCGAAGAGTTTTTGATCCCAGCAGGTCTTCCGCAAGGAAGTACACTTAGCCCATGCTTGTACAATTTGTTTACTGCGGACTTGAAGGTTCCGTCTGGAGCTGATCTGGCACAGTTTGCCGACGACACTGGTATTTTGTGTAGTGGAAAGAAGCCTGAGAGGATTACGAAAGCTCTTGAGAAGTCTTTCAAAGCGATCTCGAAATTCTACTACAGGTGGAAAATCAAAATCAATGACCGAAAAACTGGAGCAGTATTATTCTCTAAAAGACGTGCTGCTAGATTTTCTCCGAGTCGTGAAATCAGCCTGAATGGAAACGTCGTTCCTTGGTCTGAATACATTAAATATTTGGGTGTACTGCTGGACCGAAAGTTGACATTTGGCGAACATGCGAAGCACACTCAGGTAAAAGCACAAAAATGCATGAGGTTGCTGTACCCCTTGATCAACAGGAAGTCGAAGTTAAGTTCGAGGAACAAGTTGTTGGTTTTCAAAAGCTCGCTCCGGCCGGTACTTCTGTATGCGTCTCCCGTATGGGGTGGATGTGCCAACAGTCACTTGAAGGGGCTGCAAGTCGCCCAAAATAAGTGCCTTAAGATGGTGTCAAATAAGCCATACTGTTTCCCCACTTTGAGGCTACACGAAGACACATGTGTGAGCTTTGTTAAAGATTCAATTAAGACTCAGACGGAGAAGTTTGTTTCAAGTAGCTTGTTTTCTGAAAATCCGATGATCTCCAGCCTGTTTAGTTAAGTCTAGTGTCTCTAGTCTGTTTTTGTTGTATCTCGTCGTAAACGTTCTAGTCGTTCATTTCACGATGCCGTGAAGCCCCTTCCCCCCGTCCTCTCACCAGTTAATCCTCCTGTTTGTAAAATTAAGTCTGTCAGTTGTAGTCTTTAGTTTTTAAGTTAAGTCAAGTATTAGAAAAGGTTTTTGTCTAGTTTTCCTTTCGCCTCTCGCTCGTCAGTCGCCATTTATATAAATAACTAACACATTAACGCTAAATTAAGTTGAAAAGCCGTCCTTAGGCTAAACACTTACTGCAAGTGAAATATTATTATTATATTCGTAATTTGTATTTTTTGAATAATAAAGTTCGTTAAGTTAAGTAAAAGACAAATTTATAGAGTTTCAGATTTCATTCGACACGTGTTTCATGGTTTTCCTAAAAAGTCGTCTATTTGGGAGCTATGAGCGTTTTAAGTGCGAGCTATGTCAGCCTTAACTCGGAAAATACGGCAGATGGAAACCTCCTGTAAAAGACAAAGTTATAGAGTTTCACATTCTAGTCGACACGTGTTTCATGGTTTTCCTAAAAAGTCGTCTATTTGGGAGCTATGAGCGTTTTAAGTGCGAGATATGTCATCCATAACTCGGAAAATATGGCAGATAGAAAGTTCGTTTAAAAGACAAATTTATAGAGTTTCAGATTTCATTCGACACGTGTTTCATGGTTTTCCTAAAAAGTCGTCTATTTGGGAGCTATGAGCGTTTTAAGTGCGAGCTATGTCAGCCATAACTCGGAAAATAAGGCAGATAGAAACCTCGTGTAAAAGACAAAGTTATAGAGTTTTAGATTCTAGTCGATACGTGTTTCATTGTTTCCCTAAAAAGTCGCTTATTTGGGAGCTATGAGCGTTTTAAGCGCGTCAAATTTTCGATTTTCGTCAAATTTTCGATATTCGTCAATTTTTCGATTTTAGTCAAATTTTCGATTTTTATCAAAGTTTCGATTTTCGTCAAATTTTCAAATTCCGTCAAAATTTTCGAATTTCGTCAAATTTTTTATTTTCGTCAAATTTTCAATTTTCGCCAAATGAAAGCTGGAAGATTCAGATCAAAGAGAAAGTTATACAGTTTTGTAAGAAGAATATTTTCGTTCAAACTGCACAATATGATTGTCTATTATCTGCGACCAAATTATAAAAAATCACAACTTACAAAAGAGCTGCTATCGCCCAAAACCACTTACAGTGGAGGTGTGACGCAAGTCCTGTTATCCACTTACAAAAGAACTGATATCGGTGTAGGTGACGCTTACAGATTCGACACGCAAAAAGGTATACGTCACAAATGGCAGCTGATGAGGAAAGTACGCGAAAGGCTTATCAACAAAAATCTTACCAGAAAAATTTTAGGAAGGAAATTATAATAAAAAAGTTTGCGTCACAAGGGGCAGATGTTGAGGAATGAAAATTTTTAAAATTGTGAAATACATTCCTTTAAAAAATGGAATTCAAACGGAAGAAAGCCGAGTCTTGAAGATCGCGTTGTATAGCAACATACATGAAAAATCGCACAATTAAATGGAAAATAAATTTTCTAATTTTTACTAGTTGGATTTTAATTTCCCTAAAGTAAAAAGAAATTAAACACATTTTAAATTATTGAATTATTGTACGTCGTGAAGTCACAAAGAAAACATAAAATTTTTTAATTCAAAGTAAAGGAATACACTAATTACTGCATCTCGTACACATAGTACATAGGCAATGTATTTTTTTTTCAAACGCGCCAATAATCTTTAAAACAACTTTACACGATAATTTGATTAAAATAAAGAATATTTATGTCTCATCAACAACAAGGTTAAAAATTACGTGACTTGAATTATGAAATTGATCTCATAGCAATTTTTTTATTTCATTTCTAATAACATGAATCCAACATCTGAACGATAATAATCTAATTGTCGATTGTTTGTTAATAAAGGAAAATTTAAATAACTATTGTCGAATTGAATTTTGGGAAAACAGCATGTAAAATTTTATCTAACACTTTAAAACTTTTTTTTCGTTTCTTTTATACCTTTTTAGCCCCGTACGAAGTACGAAGGGGCTTATAGGATTACGGTGCCGTGTGTAATTGATGGAATTCGAAGCAGGCGGTAAGGGCAAAGTGTTTGCCTATGTTCATAGATGACGAATCCGCAATAAAAATTTTGTCTGTCCGTCTGTCACGTCGATATCTTGAGTAAATCAAATTCTATTTCAAAATTTTAATTTTCCCTGAAAGGTAGTTGAAATTGTGAGGCTAAGTTCGAAGATGGGCGATTTTGGGTCGACCCCTCCCGAGCTGGGGCCCCATAAGTGATTTAACGTTTTCCGAAGATATCTCTGGCCATTTAAAGGCTACAGTGATACATCAAGTTTAGTTTAGTTTAGTATGAGTGGGTAGGGCGAACACCTGCACCTAAGCCTCCAGTGGGCCTGTTGTGCTTACCCATTTATAATTACCTACAACCTGTTTGTTATGTTGAGGTAATCGAGTATATGGTTAGGTGAAATGCTCCAAATTATGTTATGTGGGAGGATGTAGGCTCCTAGGCATTTGGCTCTTTCAGTTATGTACGCTGGGCATTTACATAGGAAGTGTTCGGATGATTCTATTTCTCCACATTTGTTGCAGTGGGGGTCGTTGTGTACGCCGATTGTATGGGCGTGTTTGTTTAGGAAACAGTGACCTGTGAGGACGCCGGCGATTCTTTTGATGTTTTTCTTGCTAAGCGATAGGAAGTATCTTGACTTCTTTTGGCTAATTGAGATGTTGTTTTTAGATTGGCGGGCGTGGGTGATAGACTTCCAATGTTTCGTGAAAGCTTTTTTTTCCATTCTAGGTTTACTTTTTTGAAATAAGATGGGGGAGCTTTTAGTCGAGGCTCTGGCCCTAGAGGGAGTTTTTTTGCGCCTGCTCTTGCAAGCTCGTCGGCCAGTTCGTTACTTTCAATATTACTGTGTCCTGGTACCCATAATATGGTTACTGTGTTGGTTGAGGCGAGTCTTTGGATGGTATCGTAGCAATTCAACACCAGAGCCGATTGGAATTTAAAGGCACTGATAGCGTCAATTGAGCTTTGGCTGTCCGAACAGATGCAGATTTTTTGATCGTGGGTGTTTCTGATCAGGAGTTTCCTGCCACAGCTAAGGATGCCATAGATTTCGGATTGGAATATTGTGGCCGTTCTCCCCAGTGGGAATGAGTGAGATTCTTCCGTTTCTCGGCAGTATATGCCTGCACCAGCGAGGTTGGTTTTTCTGGATCCGTCTGAGAACCAAGTGAAATTGCTGTCGTTGTCGATAGCCTTATTTACTAACCAATCATTCCTAGATGGAATTTGGTTGTAAATTGTTTGTCGAATCGGTAGGTTGGGGTGATGGTATCAACTGGCATGCCAATTTCTGGATTCTTGGATTCCATTTTGGTCCACAGGCTGGCGTGACCATAGTTAGCTTTGATTAATTGTGAGGATTGGTGCAATCTCAGGCAGGTGGCTCTGGCTGCTGATTCTATGTAGATGTGCAATGGTTCGATATTGAGCATTGCCTCTAAGGCTGCTGTTGGGGTGGTTTTCATCGCACCTGTGATGCTAATCAGAGCAAGTCTTTGGATTTTAGCTAATTGTTTTTGGACTGATTTTATGTGGCAACGCGGCCACCAAATGAACGAGGCAAATGCTATTCTTGGACGTACTATCGCGGTATAAATCCAGTGTGAGACTTTAGGTTTGAGACCCCAGTTTTTACCGATAGCGCTACGGCACATCCACAGGGTTGACAGACCTTTTTGAAGGCAGAGTTTAGCGTGAGGAATGAAGCTGAGCTTATTGTCTAAGGTTATGCCTAGAATTTTTGCCGAAGTGGATAATTCGATTGCTTTACCGAAGATTACTGGTGCTTTAAAGCCTGATACTTTCCTTTTTTTGTGAAAAGAACTAGTTTCGTTTTCTCCGTATTTACCGTTTGTTCTTGCTGTCTGCACCAATTTTCTATTAATTTGAAATGTTTTGTAACCTTTGATTTTTGAAAAGATCGTTTTTTTACGGGCTGCATCATTGTGAGTAAAGAGAACAAAAAATTTGAAAGCGTTTTGCATAAGATCGCAGAGGGTGTTTACAAATGCGCCAATTAGGATGACGCTTAGGTCATCGGCAAAACTTTGTGAGAAGTAGCCTGAGTCGTTGAGAATTTTCAGAGGGCTATCTTTCACTAAGATGTAGAGTAGGGGTGGTAGGACTCCGCCTTGTGGACAGCCTTTGGTGACTGTGATGGCTATGGTTACACCATTGAGACTTGCTGATACGATTCTACTGCTAAGCATGGCGTAAATCCAGCTAGTGATTGTTTGATCGAAATTGTGATCCACACACGCGTTGGTAATTCCGAGGAATGTCATGTTACCGAAAGCGTTAGACAGGTCGATGAGTCCACCGAGTGCCAATTGGCTGTGTTCGAATGCCTTTTCTATTCTGTGTGTTAATTGGTGCAGTGCTGTTTCTGCAGACTTTTTAGATTGGTAGGCGTGTTGGTTCGGGTGTATAGGGAATTGTCTCAGGATTCCGTCCCTAAGGTATCTGTCGATAATCAATCAATCAATCAACTTTATTGCACCGCCAAAAACTGGCTGAATATAAATATAATACAAAAAATACAATGAATTTGACAATGTACAATGTTAACGGATACGCGCGTCAAAGGTTAAAAACATCAAACAAAAGACTCTTGAAAACCGTCCTGCTATTAGTCCGTCTCACTAGCGATTTATATTCATTTACAATTCTGATTAACCGGACTACTGGCTGGTTCGAAAGATACGCTCTGGACATTCGCGGTTCAATAAGCAACTGCATCGTAGAATCCCTCAGGCCGTATGCGCTCGTGTTGCGTACAAACTTCGGTGATATCATATCGTCCACAATATTCCCTTTGTATATGTCGAAGGCAAGAACAGCGTCCGCGATCGTACGTCTCGTTTCCAAACTTTGCAGATTCAACTGTTTACACCGATCGACGTATGGTGCTAGCCGATATGATGACGCATTTCTTCGGCTCTCAAGCAAGTAAATGTCAAATTGCTTTTGAATAGATTCGATGTCGTCCTTGTAAATTTGTGCCGCCGGATTCCAAATGGTCGATGCGAATTCTAGTCTTGATCTAACGTACGCCACATACAATATTCGCTGCGTCTCTTTCGTAAAATTACCGTTCGAAAAGTGTTTTATGCAGCCGATCGTCTGTCGACATTTCATTGCCATTGTTTCGATGTGGTGACCAAAGTGGAACCATCTGTCGACCAAAACACCCAAATCGCTGATTTCCTCGACTCTTTCGATAATTTGACCACCCAAAGTGTAATCGGCTTTGATGAATGCTGAATCAAGTCGATAAATACTGAAGACGTGACATTTTTCAATGTTGAATTGAAGACAGTTTGCCATGTTCCAACTGTTAACGTTATCGATGTCATTCTGTAATCTTCGTATATCCATATGATCATTGATGATGGCAGCAAGTTTGATATCGTCGGCAAATAGCAAAGCACAAGCGAATGTTACGGCTTCAACCACGTCGTCGCGTCGATAAATACGGTGAACATCACTGGTCCAAGTGAACTTCCAGGAGGCACTCCTGAGGTTGATTCGAACGTCCTGGATTTGTCACTGCCAACTTGAACGTAATTTGTCCTTCCAACTAAGAATTGCCACAACCACTTCGCCGTTTTCCTTCCAATTCCAAATCTTGCGAATTTGACAACCATTGATCGAATCACTACTTTGTCGAATGCTGTCTTATAGTCGCCATAAAAAGAATCGAGCTGACACGATCGTTCAAAAGCAGCGTGAGCCAAAGTTGACAAGCAGAGCAGATTGGTTACGACTGATCTTTTATCTCTGAACCCATGTTGAGCATTGGTCAGTTGAGGCTGGATTCTTTCACTGATCTTTCGTTTAACTGCGATGTCGTGTATTTTCAATAAAATCGTTTGAATGGCTACGACCCTGTAATTTTTCACATCTGATCTGTCTCCTTTCCGTTTGTAAATTGCAGCAATACGTGAAGCCTTCGATGCAGCCGGTATTTTACCATCGTCGAATGTCTTTTGGTATAGCAACCAAATGGGCCAAGCCATTGCTGTCGCACATGATTTGACTACACTCGGTTTAATGTCATCTGGTCCAGATCCACTTTTCCAATCAATCGTATGAATAGCCGCTTCGATGTCAAACAATGTCAGGCTGATGTCTGTAGCTCCATTCACCGGAACGTACACGTCATCGAACTCCCAATTCGATTCGTCCGGTACATAAATCGATTCGAAATAATCCGCAAACAGTTCGGCGATTTCTTTCGTTGTTTTACCACTTATGTTGTCAAGATACATTATGTCAGGATACGTATGGTCGTTGTCTCCCTTCAGTTTAGCGAATTTCCAAAATTCCGCTGGATTTGAATTGACTCCGCCTTGTGGACAGCCTTTGGTGACTGTGATGGCTATGGTTACACCATTGAGACTTGCTGATACGATTCTACTGCTAAGCATGGCGTAAATCCAGCAGTAATTGTTTGATCGAAATTGTGATCCACACACGCGTTGGTAATTCCGAGGAATGTCATGTTACCGAAAGCGTTAGACAGGTCGATGAGTCCACCGAGTGCCAATTGGCTGTGTTCGAATGCCTTTTCTATTCTGTGTGTTAATTGGTGCAGTGCTGTTTCTGCAGACTTTTTAGATTGGTAGGCGTGTTGGTTCGGGTGTATAGGGAATTGTCTCAGGATTCCGTCCCTAAGGTATCTGTCGATAAGTCTTTCCAGTGTTTTTAACACGAACGATGTGAGGCTGATGGGTCGAAAAGCTTTGGCTAGTGTGTAATCTAACTGCCCTAGTTTAGGGATGAATACTACTTTTGCTCCTCTCCAAGCTTGTGGAATGTGAATGTATTGAATACTAGCGATAAATATTTTTTGCAGGGAGTTTGCGATGAGCTCACAACCTTTTTGTAACATTATGGGAATGAGGTCATCTGCACCGGGGGATTTGATCGCAGTAAATGAGTGTATAGCCCATTTGATTTTGTCTTCTGTTATGATTTCTTCGGCAACTTTAATGTCACCCGTTCTTAACAAGTTGGTTGGAATTGTTGGGCTGTTTCCCGCTGGTAGTGTAGAGCCTGGGAAATGGAAATCCAACAAGTGATTTAGGGTGGAGGCTGCGTCATCAGTGAATTCTCCGGATGGTAATTTAAGGGTTCCGATAGCGCAAAGAGGGTCTTTAGCTAGTGATTTGACTAGCTGGGAAGTGGCAGAAGAGGATGTTACAGAGGCGCACATTTGTCTCCATAGGAGTCTCTGGCAGTTCCTGATGGCTCTATTATATTTCTTTTGTGCTAGTCGTCTGCTTGCTAAATTCTCTGGTCTACCGTCCTTTGCTCGATTGAAGGCGGTTCTTAGTTCCTTTCTTAATTTTTTGATATCTGGTGTAAAGAATTCTGCTGCTCTACCTGAATGTATGGTTTTTTCAGGGCAGGCTACTTTGAAGCTATGAGTCAGAGCGTTGTTTAAGGCGCTGGCTGCTAGGTCTAGCTCTGCTGCTGAATTGATTGATGAGACTTTTGGGGTTATTTGTTCTAGTTCTTTGTTGAACTTTTCCCAGTCTGTTGCCTTAGGGTTTCTAATTTTGGACTTTTCAATGAAGTGATACATCAAATGAAAGGTATTTACAATATCTATCGACAAAAAAAAACAGTTTATGGAAATTGGATAACCGACTCGTGAGTTAGACCCCTTTTGTGAACTAGGTACAGGGCGGCAAGCCGTTTTTGATTGTAGGTTGGCCAAATTTGAACGGATTATGATGGATTTTGCTTTATTAGATAGGCATTGACCGTACCAATCAGGGAAAAAAACAGTTTATGAAATTAGGTTGACCGGAGCGTGAGCTAGGTCCCCTGGAGTTTATTAATATCTCGAGTAAACTTTGACCGAATTTCATAAATTTTTTTTGTTTGAAAGGTACTAACGAATGTAAAGCAGCCGTACTACTTTCCACCTCCTAACAAAATGGCCGTCGGCCGCCATTTTGGATATTTGTAAAATCTATATTAAAGGGGTGAAAATGATACTTACAAAGTCACTGATCAGTGCGAAGTGAGTAGTTACGTGTGTTGGGTGTTTCAAGGATCCCAAATATGGATATCTATATATAAATATATAGAAGAAAGGCGCTCTCAAGGTTCATCTTCTTCTTCTTCTTCTTTTTCAGCCTGTTTCTATCCACTGCTGGATGTAGGCCTCTCCAACTTCTTTCCATTTCGTACGATCTGTAGTATCGAGTAATATTGTATTATAAACGTCATGTTGATATGATCAGTTGTAATGATGTCGTAGTAGTAAACAGACACGATTCTACATTGGCGACGAGAATAATCGAATTCATGTGGGCAAAGATTAAAGAATTTGGGATTATTGATACGATTAGTAATTAGTAACATAATACATTGTGAAAAGGACAATTTCTTGTGTGTGTGTGTTGAGCTGTTATGTAATCACAAAAGTGATCAATTTTCGTTTCGAAAGGTGATAATTCAATTTCGTAAGCCAGGCAGAATTAAATTTCGGATGCCACGGAATAAGTTTTCAGGCTAGAATTCAATTTCGTAAGCCAGGCAGAATTAAATTTCGGATGCCACGGAAACAAAAGATTTGAGGCTAGAATTCAATTTCGCAAGCCAGGCAGAATTAAATTTCGGATGCCACGGAAACAAAAGATTTGAGGCTAGAATTCAATTTCGCAAGCCAGGCAGAATTAAATTTCGGATGCCACCGAAACAAAAGATTTGAGGCTAGAATTCAATTTCGCAAGCCAGGCAGAATTAAATTTCGGATGCCACGGAAACAAAAGATTTGAGGCTAGAATTCAATTTCGCAAGCCAGGCAGAATTAAATTTCGGATGTCACGGAAACAAAAGATTTGAGGCTAGAATTCAATTTCGCAAGCCAGGCAGAATTAAATTTCGGATGCCACAGAAACAAAAGATTTGAGGCTAGAATTCAATTTCGCAAGCCAGGCAGAATTAAATTTCGGATGCCACGGAAACAAAAGATTTGAGGTTAAAATTCAATTTCGTAAGCCAGGCAGAATTAAATTTCGGATGCCACAGAAACAAAAGATTTGAGGCTAGAATTCAATTTCGCAAGCCAGGCAGAATTAAATTTCGGATGCCACGGAAACAAAAGATTTGAGGTTAGAATTCAATTTCGTAAGCCAGGCAGAATTAAATTTCGGATGCCACGGAAACAAAAGATTTGAGGCTAGAATTCAATTTCGCAAGCCAGGCAGAATTAAATTTCGGATGCCACGGAAACAAAAGATTTGAGGCTAGAATTCAATTTCGTAAGCCAGGCAGAATTAAATTTCGGATGCCACGGAAACAAAAGATTTGAGGCTAGAATTCAATTTCGCAAGCCAGGCAGAATTAAATTTCGGATGCCACGGAATAAGTTTTGAGGCAAGGAATAAATTTCGGATGCCGAAAAATTTGACTTTGGGACAATAATTTATTTAGGATCGTTAATGATTTGTGGTCTCAAGTGAAAGAGAAAATGAAGGTTGTAAAAGAAGGAGGAGTGGGTAGGATGGAATCCTACGAAGAAAAAAGGGGAGTAGATGTAGTATCGAGTAATATTGTATTATAAACGTCATGTTGATATGATCAGTTGTAATGATGTCGTAGTAGTAAACAGACACGATTCTACACGATCCATTGCCATTTGCTGCCAGTTTGTACCTGCAATATTCTTAATTCCGTTTGTCCATCTCTCTGGTGGTCTACCTATAGCTCGTCTTTTATATGGTCGCCAGTTCATGATCTTTTTGGTCCAACGTTCGTCTGTCCTTCTTGCAATATGTCCCGCCCAGCTCCATTTCAGAGATGCTATTCTTTCCATGACATCAACGACCCTGGTTTGTTGTCGAATCCATTGATTCGTCATTCTGTCTCTGAGTGTTATTCCAAGCATACTCCGTTCCATGGCTCTTTGTGTCACTCTCAATTTATCTTCGGATGCTTTTGTTAAAGTTAACGTTTCCGCTCCATAAGTGAGCACTGGAAGGACACAAGTGTCGAAAACTTTGCGTTTCAGACTATTATTCATTTTGCTTTTGAAAATTAGTCTGAGTTTTCCGAACGCTGCCCATGCAAGACCAATCCTACGTCTTATTTCTGCAGTTTGGTTGTCCAGACCTAACTTCAGTTTATGTCCTAGATATACATAGCTGTCGACTCGTTCAATGACAGTGTCACCAATTTTGATTTCTCTATCGTCCCCGATGTTGGTCATGACTTTTGTTTTCGATAAGTTCATCTTGAGGCCAACTTTGCTTGCCTCTTCACTTAACTGTTGTAGCATAAGCTGAGCCTGACCTAGATTCGCTGCTATCGGTACAATGTCATCAGCGAAGCGGAGATTGCTCAGGTACTCTCCATTTATCTTTAATCCCATTTTACTCCAGTTTAACTTCCTAAAAATACTCTGCAGAATCGCCGTGAATAATTTCGGTGAAATGGTGTCACCCTGCCTTACACCTCGGCCAATTCTGAATTTCTCCGTGCTCTTATGAAGTTTTATACATGAAGTAGCATTTTTGTACACATATCGAATTGTGTTGGAGTACCTTGAGTCTACTCTACATTCGTCTAATGCGTCCAATATCGACCATGTTTCCACTGAATCGAAAGCTTTTTCGAAGTCTATGAATAGCAAGACTATGTCGATGTTGTATTCACGACACTTCTCAATAAGCGTTCTCATCACCTGCAAATGGTCGTTTGTGCTGAAACCAGATCTGAAAGCAGCTTGTTCAACAGGTTGGTAGAAGTCGAACTTGTTAGTGTTCCTCTTCGTAATGATTTTCATAAACAACTTGTAGAGTGTTGACAATAAGCTTATGGGTCGGTAATTTTCCAGCTTTGTTGTGTCTCCTTTTTTATGCAGCAATGTAATTACCGCATTTTCCCAGGCTTCTGGTACTTCTTCCCATTGGAGACATTGATTAAACAAAGCCCGTGATTGCCTTTAATAATGAGTCTCCACCTAGTTTAATGGCTTCCACTGGAACACCATCTTCTCCGGGAGACTTTTTGTTTTTCATCTCGGCTACTGCAGCTTTGACTTCATCAACAGTTATGTCGGGCATATCCTCCGATCCCACGTTTCTTATTATTGGTCTATCTTCGGTTTCTTCCGTTGGGCTCTGTCTTGCTGAAGAAAACAAATTCTCATAAAATTCTGTTGCAATGTTTAATATCGCATTTCGATCCGTTTGGATCGTTCCTGTTTTGTCTCGTAATTTGAAGATTTCTTTTTTGGCGTTTGTCATTTTTCTTCGTAGGACTTTCATATTGCAGTTAGCTTCAATTATGTTTTGAGCCAATTGGACATTATATTTTCTTTCATCTGATCTCCTTGCTTTGTTGATACTTTTAGACAGGTTCCGGTATTCCACCGAATCTCGTCCTCAAGGTTCATGAAGCTAATCAAATCATTTTACACGGCAATCAAACGGTCAATTTCAAATCCGATGCAGCACACATCAGCCCGGTTTTCTACAACATCATTAAATCGAATTCAAAACCTGCCACGATAAACCCTCCGTTACAACCTTCGTATGGAACAAGTGGAATGGCAAATGCAACAGATGTTTTGGCGATTGACACTGGTGGTGTCAACAATAACAATCGAAATCGCAACACAAAAACAAGATACAATTTAAGGAACAGAAATTAAGTTTAAACGATTTACTGCTGTGATATTCGATACGTAATTAATTGTAAGTTTCAGAAGAGCTTTCTTCTAATGTTAAAGTGGAACACTCGGTTCATAATTTTATTGTTTTAGCCTTGAAAATGGTCTTGAAAGAGACCGAATGCATGGAACAACAATAAAA
Source organism: Bradysia coprophila (assembly GCF_014529535.1). NCBI lineage: Eukaryota > Metazoa > Arthropoda > Insecta > Diptera > Sciaridae > Bradysia > Bradysia coprophila. The sequence goes on along the minus strand of NW_023503311.1, from coordinate 11,406 downwards.
CCAAGTCAGTGAACTCTGTGTTTTCATTTGGCTAGATGCAAGCAAAACAAAATTGAGACAATTATTGCTTCAAAAGCCAGCGATACAACTATCCAGATAATAAATATATATAATATATAAATATATATAGCTATATAACGGTATAGATAGTTGTTTTGAGCTATATACTAGCATATTTATCAGTAAATTGTTTATTTATAGGCAAATATAGGTTAATATAGGACTGAGGAAATTTTAGGTCAATTTTAAATTTGTGTTACGTTTGGAAGGAACATCGTACGGGGCTTCGTAAATGCGCTATGCGCAATTTTTAAGACGTACAAATTTTACTTTACCGACGTTTACGGGCGCAGTAGACTTACGGTAAGAGTAGGGCGATGGACGAACTCGGGTCACGTTCGCAATAGATGTACGGGTTCGTACGGGGCTCAGTCGCAGCAAACGCTCCGACTGTTCTGGTGGATCGTTTTTCTCATCTGTTGTGTGCAAGCAGGCATCAATAACGTTATAACCGAAATGATTTCTGTTACTCGAATAACGGTATTCGGAAAACGAAATCAATTCGGTTAATCGAATAACGTTATTCAGGAACCGAAATGAATTCGGTTACTCGAATAACGTTATTCAAAAACCGAAATGAGTTCGGTTACTCGAATAACGTTATTCAAAAACCGAAATGAATTCGGTTACTCGAATAACGTTATTCAAAAACCGAAATGAATTCGGTTACTCAAATAACGTTATTCAAAATCACGAACTAATTTCGGTTAATTTATCACAAATGCATGCAGATTAAACTAAAGATCACTTCCAAGGGCTGAAAAAATACAAACTCAAACTCACACAGACACAATTAATCGATCTCTGTGGGTCGGGGTCCATTTTTGTATGGAAACGTTTGGGGCACTCTCCGGTACATTGTTCGTTTTTAATCTCTGATCGATAGTGTACAAGGGTGCCACTCCATCCTCGTCCTAAACGATTAAGGTCGCTCAATGGCGAAATGTGTATCAAATGACAAATTGACGAATGTGGAAATCGACATTTATCCAAAATTACACATTACTCGCGTAAGGATAAGTTCGGTTTTTTCTCATCAGGATGTTCTCAAAAGAAGGATTTTTGGGTCTATATGTGTATCTAGGCGATTTACTTGCTGCAATTATTATATAGTAATTCACAAAAGCATACATATCAAACAATGGGTAATACTTGAGTATTAAACGAAAATCATGTCTAGTGCTTGGTCGTAGACCGGTGAAATCCTCTGAGTCGACTTCTTTTGGGATGCTTTTCAGACCACCTCAGACCACCTGTCACAGCGGCTATTTAATGAATATAGTAGTCATAAAACTAGAATTCAAGCCATTTCAGGTACCCTCGTCCAACTTTAGGAAACTGTGGAAAGCTATTGGGAAGGTGTATTGACATTTTTCCGTTATTGTAGAAAAGTCTAGACCCTTCTTCTTCTTCTTTTTCAGCCTGTTTCTATCCACTGCTGGATGTAGGCCTCTCCAACTTCTTTCCATTTCGTACGATCCATTGCCATTTGCTGCCAGTTTGTACCTGCAATATTCTTAATTCCGTTTGTCCATCTCTCTGGTGGTCTACCTATAGCTCGTCTTTTATATGGTCGCCAGTTCATGATCTTTTTGGTCCAACGTTCGTCTGTCCTTCTTGCAATATGTCCCGCCCAGCTCCATTTCAGAGATGCTATTCTTTCCATGACATCAACGACCCTGGTTTGTTGTCGAATCCAGTGATTCGTCATTCTGTCTCTGAGTGTTATTCCAAGCATACTCCGTTCCATGGCTCTTTGTGTCACTCTCAATTTATCTTCGGATGCTTTCGTTAAAGTTAACGTTTCCGCTCCATAAGTGAGCACTGGAAGGACACAAGTGTCGAAAACTTTGCGTTTCAGACTATTATTCATTTTGCTTTTGAAAATTAGTCTGAGTTTTCCGAACGCTGCCCATGCAAGACCAATCCTACGTCTTATTTCTGCAGTTTGGTTGTCCAGACCTAACTTCAGTTTATGTCCTAGATATACATAGCTGTCGACTCGTTCAATGACAGTGTCACCAATTTTGATTTCTCTATCGTCCCCGATGTTGGTCATGACTTTTGTTTTCGATAAGTTCATCTTGAGGCCAACTTTGCTCGCCTCTTCACTTAACTGTTGTAGCATAAGCTGAGCCTGACCTAGATTCGCTGCTATCGGTACAATGTCATCAGCGAAGCGGAGATTGCTCAGGTACTCTCCATTTATCTTTATTCCCATTTTACTCCAGTTTAACTTCCTAAAAATACTCTGCAGAATCGCCGTGAATAATTTAGGTGAAATGGTGTCACCCTGCCGTACACCTCGGCCAATTCTGAATTTCTCCGTGCTCTTATGAAGTTTTATACATGAAGTAGCATTTTTGTACACATATCGAATTGTGTTGGAGTACCTTGAGTCTACTCTACATTCGTCTAATGCGTCCAATATCGACCATGTTTCCACTGAATCGAAAGCTTTTTCGAAGTCTATGAATAGCAAGACTATGTCGATGTTGTATTCACGACACTTCTCAATAAGCGTTCTCATCACCTGCAAATGGTCGTTTGTGCTGAAACCAGATCTGAAAGCAGCTTGTTCAACGGGTTGGTAGAAGTCGAACTTGTTAGTGTTCCTCTTCGTAATGATTTTCATAAACAACTTGTAGAGTGTTGACAATAGGCTTATGGGTCGGTAATTTTCCAGCTTTGTTATGTCTCCTTTTTTATGCAGCAATGTAATTACCGCATTTTCCCAGGCTTCTGGTACTTCTTCCCATTGGAGACATTGATTAAACAAAGCCGTGATTGCCTTTAATAATGAGTCTCCACCTAGTTTAATGGCTTCCACTGGAACACCATCTTCTCCGGGAGATTTTTTGTTTTTCATCTCGGCTACTGCGGCCTTGACTTCATCAACAGTTATGTCGGGCATATCCTCCGATCCCACGTTTCTTATTATTGGTCTATCTTCGGTTTCTTCCGTTGGGCTCTGTCTTGCTGAAGAAAACAAATTCTCATAAAATTCTGTTGCAATGTTTAATATCGCATTTCGATCCGTTTGGATCGTTCCTGTTTTGTCTCGTAATTTGAAGATTTCTTTTTTGGCGTTTGTCATTTTTCTCCGTAGGACTTTCATATTGCAGTTAGCTTCAATTATGTTTTGAGCCAATTGGACATTATATTTTCTTTCATCTGATCTCCTTGCTTTGTTGATACTTTTAGACAGGTTCCGGTATTCCACCGAATCTCGTCCTCCGTTTTTTACCAACTCTGCTCTGCTTGCGATCAGGTCTAATGTTTCTCTGCTGAGTTTTGATTCTTTCCCTTGGACGGATTTGCATTTGGATTTCATGAAACCCATTATTGTATCGACGATTTTGGTATTCAATTCGTCCAATGTTTCACATTGATTGTTGACGTTATCTAATTCGGCAGTCATTTTCGTAGCAAATTCTTCATTTTGTGTGTAAAGCCGTTGTACGTCAATCCTTTCACTTTTCTGAACTAGTTGTGATCTTTGAAATCTGGTATTTAACGTGACTCTTGCACGAACCATTCGGTGATCACTACCGGTTGAAAAATTGTTTAGGACCGTAACGTTCTTAACGGTTGACTTACAGCCAGTTATGATGTAATCGATCTCATTTTTCGTTACACCATCTGCACTAGCCCAAGTCCATTTCCGTTGAGGCTTTCCGGCAAAAAATGAATTCATTGCGTACAAATTGTGTTGCTGTAGGAAGTTGAGTAGAGTATTTCCACGCTCATTTCTTTGGTCGTTGCTAAAACTACCAATAGAAACTTCGGAGTCTTCTTCTCGTTTTCCCAGCTTCGCATTGAAATCACCGATTAGATATTGGTAATGTGAAGGGTTTTCGTCCAGAGCTTTCTCGACATCTTCATAGAATCTTTCTACTTCTTCGTCATCATGGGTGGACGTGGGTGCGTAAACCTGAATTAATTTGACACTGTATCTGTTATTTATCTTCAGGCTTATGTATATCACTCGATCGGATATGCTTTTCGTGTGAATTATGCGATCCGACCACCGCTTGTTTATGAACAATCCGACACCGTGCATCAGCATCTGACTGTCACTTCCTCGGTAGAAGAATGTATGCCCTGATTGTAATTTGAGGCATTCCTCTCCAGGTTTTCTCACTTCGCTCACTCCCACCACATCCCATTTTATCTTTTCTAGCTCTTCTTCCATTTCTTGCATTTTTTGTCTTGACGACAATGTTCTGGCATTATATGTGGCAATGTATAATTCGTTATGGCTTCGTTTGAAGGTTTTTAGCATTAAAACACCACGCTTGCTACTGCGGGTTGGTGAGTATGAAAGCTTTACTTTGCTCGCCCCCGGTAATCCTCGAGCTCTGACCCGCACATTTCTGCACGTTCCGGGACCACCGTGCCTATCAAAGTGCACAGTGCCCGACGGGGTAGTGTTACTCTTTTTGAACATTCTTTTCCATAAAGCTTTGCCCATTCTTTTGAACCTATCTGAGCAAAAGGTTATTCGTCCTTTAAAAGCTTAACCTAGTAGCTAATAAGAATTCTGGGATCGTTCTATCCTTTGGCTTCCTGATCGTGTTGTTTCACCTCAACGTTGGTCCCTTAACCCCAATTCTTTCGGCTTCCAGCTCACGTCTAGACCCTAACCTTCAAAAACTAGTATTTTTATGGGTCTATTAAAAATAAAAGTTTTGTAGAGAAATAGTTATTTTCATCATAAGGAAAGAAATCACGAAATTACAGTATACATACGTTACGTATGCAAAAATAATTCTCGTTGGATACGAGTTCACATACATAATGTGATTGAGTGCGTTCTCTCCATAATGAACAAAAGTTTACACGCTTTATGATACGAAAAACAGAAAAAACAAAAAGAGCAAAAGAGAGTGAGAGAGTTAGCTCCGCCTTCGTATATATCAATTCAAAACAGGTACCATGCGAGTAAAACATCATTTCTATCCCTAGACCTGTTTACAAGGTCTGCTCAGAGAGAACCCAAAAAACTATGGTTTCCGATAACTTTCAGCGCGTGATTTCGTCTGTTTTCGTATCATGAAGCGTGTAAAATATATGGCAAGTTTGTTTTACTCGAAAACTTAGCGACGTATAAATAATTTACGCTGTCACGAAACTTTAATAAATCATGAACAAGATGAAGCAGTGCTCAGAGAATTTTAACGAGTAATAACTAGTAATAACAGCAGGTAAATCGCCTAGAAATATATTCACAAAAAACCTTCTTGTAGAATTTCCACCGATTTTCGTCATTTGTTACACATTTCGCCATAGAGCGACCTAAATCGTCTAGGATGGAGTGGCACCCTTGTACGTACACTATCGATTAGAGACTAAAAAGGAACAACGTACCGGAGATTGCCCCAAACTTGAATTTTTTCATACAAAAACTGACCCCGACCCACAGAGATCGATTAATTGTGGCTGTGAGTTTGAGTTTGCATTTTTTCAGCCCTTGGAAGTGATCTTTAGTGTAATCTGCAATAATTTATAATTTATCATAACCGACATTAGTTGGTGATTTTGAATAACGTTATTCGAATAACCGAATTCATTTCGTTTTCCGAATAACGTTATTCGAGTAACCGAGTTCATTTCGTTTTCCGAATAACGTTATTCGAGTAACAGAAATCATTTCGGGTAATACTAACGTTATTGGGGATGTCTGAGTGCAAGTACATAGTGGCACTACAATTCATTCTCAATAAACAGTGATGACCAAGAACGATCAGTTCAATCTACTATTTTGCCGTGTATGCCGTGGCAAATCAATTTATAATTCCTTTCAATTCCGTTTAATTACCTCAATTACCGGACCAACTCGTCTAATTGCCGGATTCGCTCTATTTTCTTTCAATTCCGTTCAATTCCTTTCAATTTCTTTCAATTTCCTTTCAATACCCTTTCAATTTCTAAAGGTCTTCTTCTTCTTCTTCTTCTTCAGCCTGTTTCTATCCACTGCTGGATGTAGGCCTCTCCAACTTCTTTCCATTTCGTACGATCCATTGCCATTTGCTGCCAGTTTGTACCTGCAATATTCTTAATTCCGTTTGTCCATCTCTCTGGTGGTACCTTATAGTAGGGTTGCCATTCGTCCTCTTTTTAGAGGACATGTCCTCTTTTTTCGTCTAATTCTTCTTTTTTGTAAAAATTCTAAGAACATCACTTTTTTCACACAACGTCCTCTTTTGTCCTCTTTTTTATAAAATATTGTTAAATTTTAGCGAAAATCTGTTAAGTTTGGTGGTCAAATTTTACGGAAAAAATTTCGCTGCGCAGCTATTTCTAAAACTACATAGTTTCTACAGCATTCGAATGATATAGTTGACTAGTCCTCGCAGTCAAAAATTCGACTCCATATTTAGGAATTAAGGAAGCTTTAGCATTATGATTGGGAATTTTAATGTTTTTATATGCATAAAATAAGGAGTAAACCAGGAGTATTAAAAAACGAAATTAAGTTGAAATCGAATCATATTCTAGCAGCAATTTAAAAATGCAACTAAATTGGTGTGAAATAGGCAGAATATAGGAAATTCGTGAGAAACGGAAAGGTTTTAGAAAATTTTCCTACATTGGTCAGAAACAGTCAGATTTCAGAAAATGTGCCTAGAACAGGCCTAGATTTGTAAATTATTAAGAAACACGTTTCTTATTTTTTAGATTTTTACTTCTAAACAAAAATGGAGTATCGAAAAAAAAACTTATGAATTTCTTCTGAGATAAGTGCATGTTTGTAGCTTACAGTTCAAGAACTCCAAGTAAAGTTAGCAAAAAAAGTAAAAGAATCACTTTTCTGGAAAATAAGGAAGAATATGAAGGTTTTTATAAAAAAAGAAAAAAAGGTCATGTTTACAAATGGTACTGAAACCTCGGATTCGCCTCAAACCAAATGAAATTTTAATTTTAACTTTTCTCACTAATTATTTGAATATCTATTGGTCCACATAGAATAATAAAAGAGCTAAGACTCTTTATTTGTCCTCTTTTCGTCCTCTTTTTCGAATTAAAAGGCGTCCTCTTTTTGTCCTCTTTTTTCGTACAAAATGTCCTCTTTTCGAATTTTCAAAAATGGCAACCCTACTTATAGCTCGTCTTTTATATGGTCGCCAGTTCATGATCTTTTTGGTCCAACGTTCGTCTGTCCTTCTTGCAATATGTCCCGCCCAGCTCCATTTCAGAGATGCTATTCTTTCCATGACATCAACGACCCTGGTTTGTTGTCGAATCCATTGATTCGTCATTCTGTCTCTGAGTGTTATTCCAAGCATACTCCGTTCCATGGATCTTTGTGTCACTCTCAATTTATCTTCGGATGGTTTCGTTAAAGTTAACGTTTCCGCTCCATAAGTGAGCACTGGAAGGACACAAGTGTCGAAAACTTTGCGTTTCAGACTATTATTCATTTTGCTTTTGAAAATTAGTCTGAGTTTTCCGAACGCTGCCCATGCAAGACCAATCCTACGTCTTATTTCTGCAGTTTGGTATTTCTAAAGGTACTTCCTGTCAATTCCTTTTAATTGCTCTTAATTCCTTTTATTTCTTTAATTAACGGATTAACACCACTACTTGCCGGATTCGCCCTTCAATTCCTATAATTCCAATCAATTCCTTCAATTCCACGAATTTTCGAAATAATTGCTCGATATTTTCAAATAGATATACATTTAAAGTCAAAGTTAAACCCTTAAGCATTTTGGAAAAAGAATCGTCAGATTATATCAAGATAAAATTTGGAACAACTATGTTGTCCTACATTTGTGACTCATTTTGTTAGAATCTTTTGTTTTGTTTAAAATGATTTCACATCGCACATCATTGTTTATTTTAGATAAATAGTATTTTTCGTACCAAGCAAGGAAATGACGAAAAACCTTTGTGCATCCGACAACTGAAATACGACATATTTTGCCATGATTTTTCATTAAGAAATGTCAGTTTCTCTCGAACTATATATCGTGCAGGAATAGTTATTTACGTATATGTTGTGGACGGTATATTTTAGGCAATTTCGCGCGAACGAAGTGAGGGCGACAAGCGAAAGTGCCTAAAATAAACCGTCCACAACAGATGAGTATACAATTTTTCATGCTGAGGGCCTAAGTTACGAAAAAAATTCCGTAATTTATGCCCAAGGCATGAAAAAAACTTCATTTCTTTACGATTTATGGTGCGGGAAAGAAATTACATGAATTTTTCCATGACTATACGATTGATTAATATGGTGAATGTGAAGTGTGTATGTTTTCAAGTAAACTGCTGTGTTTTGTCTATTTCAGTTGTCCGATGCACAAAACGTTGTTCGTACCTTGACAGGAAATGGATTTGTTCAGCACACGTCAGCAAAAGCTAAAACACTCAATTTTTTGTTTCGTTCAAGTGATTGACATCGTAAGATTTTAGGCTTTTGAAAAGTTGATGGAATAGATGATATTGTCGGCGATGCATTTTTTTGTAAATTTGGTTTGAAACTGGAGCATTTCGCATCGGCAATGCCCCAGCCTAACATTCCCCCGACGAATATTAACTTGTTTGTTGCGGCTCAAACTCTTCCGTATCTGACTCACAAGAATCCTCTGAAGAAGAATCCTTCAGTGTGCATATTTTGAACATAAAAGGACGTTGGACCTGTTCTAAAATGGAACTGATCAACACTGTACACTGTTATTTATTGCGCGGGAGCTTTTAAAATTAAAACAAAATGGAAATAATGTAGTTTTGCATTCGCTGGTCCTTCTTTCCGATAATCACACTTATCAACATTTACTCTCATTTACTTTCAATTCCACATATTTCCAGTCAATTCCTATCAATTCCGATCAATTCCTGCCAATTCCGATCAATTCCATCAATTCCAATTATTTACCGGATACTCTGGCAATTCCTTTGAGGGTGTGTAGTCAATTACCCGAGTCGGTTACCACTCGTCTAAATTCGGCATTTTCTGTGAAACTTCTTCAATATTGGGGGAATAAGAGGCGATGATACTTAAATTTTTTACTAGATTCTGTATCAAGAAACTTTCATTGATAGGATTGAATCGATTCAGAAGAAGTTTTTGATGTTTGCACTCAGACGATCAGTGAGACGTGACGAGAACTATAAACTTCCACCTTACATTGAAAGATGTTGCTCCATCGACATTGAACCGCTTGCTAGACGCAGGATAAATGCCTGTGCATTGTTTACTTTTGACCTTTTAAGTGGTGGTCTTGATTCATTTGAAATAACGAGAAGAATTACTCTAAATCCTCGTCCCACTCGAGGTGACGATCTACTCATTGTCGATGAACACAGGACTAAGTATGGTTACCATGAACCAATAAATAACATGTGCTTGGAATTGAACCGTTTCTCACAGCTTTGGTTTCAGGGTATGTCGCGGAACTCATTCAAAACGACTGTTAGAATGTTGAAGATTCCAATCAAATTGAATGGTAAGATCTAAATGTCATGACTAATTTCACTTGCAAATATGCTGGACCTATGGTTCTTTTTCTAATCTGTATCGATTAGGTTATTTAGGTCTCACGACTTTAAAAAGTGGTCTCACGACTTAGCTCCGAGTCTTATCGACTTGTGCTGAATCGAGCCAGTCTAGTCGACTGGCTCCCGCTAACCACTAACCGTTCATTTCCAGGTGGCTCAGAAAACGACCTATTGACGACTTTCTGGTTATTGGTCAAACGAGACGTGACTCACTCCTATGTGACGTTGGTGAATGTTTTTATTTATGTTTTTGTTCTATTTTTTTCATTCAACTTGACATGTATAATCTTTTTCTGTTCTTTTATTGTAAAATTAAAAATGCAGGTAGTCAGGGGGCGGATGCCATTGACGAAATAAATAAATAAATAAAAAAAATAGTAGATCTGTTATTATTTGGAAACAAAAAATAAAATTAATTCATTTTTATGAAAAATCACACCAAAATTGTTGTACTGCTACGTTACAAAATTTATACTTTCATGTGTGAGGTTGACGAAAAACGACAACTCATGACTAACACAAAAACTTTTGAAAAGTACTTTATATGCTCACAAGTAGAAAAACATCACAGGAACACGTTTCTGGAATTATTTTGTTCAAATAAACAATTTTTATTTAATTAATTTCACATTTCGTTTTGCTGCTACGTTACAATAAAAAAATGCTTTCTGATTCGATGGATGCGAGATACAGTTCACTTTATGTCATTTGCATGTAGAGACACTTTTATTAATTGTTCGCTCATAAGATAAACTAAAAATTGAACGCGCTCAAATAAACGCATTGTTCACAAAGAACTGTACATTTTCCCAGATCGAGTATGTGGATCGTTTGTGCAAACGTGTAGGTAATTGCACAATCCAATCATGGCCCTACGTTAGTGAAGGGCCGTGACGCAAGTCCGTTCACACTGAAAAATTTGACAAAAAATTTTTTCCGCAGGACTGAGGAACATATATACACGAACTTTTTGACTTTTCCCCCTTTGCTCCTACTACCCCCAAAGTATTTTATTCGTAATCTGGGCGTCCATACGAGTTCAACGAGCTATCACACGCCTCATAAGGTTAAAATTTGGCCGAGATATTAAATTTCAAAACTTGGAAATTTGCAGAAATTTGTATGAAGAAATTCATTTTCATACATTTTGAAATTGATGAATTTTACCAACCTTTGTCACTTTGTCACTCTGTTAACCGAAACTTTTGAATTTACCGGCGGATTTGGCTGAAATTTTCAGGGTATGTTAAGGACGTAATTCTAAGAAACTAATTTGAAGGAATTTTTATAAAAGCTTATACTTCCGTGTAATTAAACTATTGGGAACGTTTTTTTTGTGCTACGAAATATTGAGGACGGTTCTCAAAAGTCATGTCATAATGGTGGGGAGAATTAAATCGACGGTTACTGGCGGTACTTGCCGATTCGATTTTATTGACAGAAGGTACTTGCCGGTTCGATTTTATTGACTGGCGTTACTTGCCAGTTCGATTTTATTAAGTTACGGTACTTGGAACACCGCCAAAGACTGTCCCAAGCCAGTTTGAAAAAGAGTGGAGGAAATGAAGTTTAACGAGGAAATAGCAGTAGATAAGATAGGATTAGATAGATCAATCTTAAGGTTGAATGAATCGTGAGCTGGAAGCCGAAAGAATTGGGGTTAAGGGACCAACGTTGAGGTGAAACAACACGATCAGGAAGCCAAAGGATAGAACGATCCCAGAATTCTTATTAGCTACTAGGTTAAGCTTTTAAAGGACTAATAACCTTTTGCTCAGATAGGTTCAAAAGAATGGGCAAAGCTTTATGGAAAAGAATGTTCAAAAATCTCCTCTTTGG